>NC_058135.1:60007519-60034449 GCF_016433145.1 Gracilinanus agilis
AACCCGGCCTCAGCCACTTCCCAGCTGTGTGACCCTGGGCAAGTCACTTGACCCCCATTGCCCACCCTTACCAATCTTCCACCTATGAGACAATACACCGAAGTACAAGGGTTAAAAAAAAAATAGTATATGGAAGTGGGGAAACTAGATGAATAGAGCACCAGTCCTGGAGTTTGGAAGATCTGGATTCAAATCTAGCCTCAGACAATTTCTAGCTGTATGACTCTGGGCAAATCATTCAATCTCCCTTACTGTTCTTCTGATTTGGAACTGATATTTGGTATTAACTTTCAGATAAAAGGTAAGGGTTGAAAAAAAACTCAGGAGGTGGATATATGAATCAAGAGAATTAGAGTTATCCCCAAATCTTGGCTCATCAGCTGAACTGAAGTGCTTGATATATCCTGTCATGGTTATCATCTTTTAAGTTCATATAGTTATGCAAGAAGGGGTCCTAGAAATCATTTAGTCATTGGGTCATAGATACAGAGCTGGAAGAGCCCTTTAAAAGGGCATTTAATGCAACCCCTTTATTTTACAGATGAAATCCAGGGCCAGAAAGATTAAGTGACTTTATTAGTCATACAAACTATAAGTAGCAGAATTGGAATTTGAATTCAGGACATTTGACTCCACACCCAACATTCTTTCCTCTGTATTATGTTGCCTTTCACCTGCTTTCCTCATTCATTGTCAAAGTTTCTTCCCTCAAATGACAAATGCCCTCAAAAAACCCATCCATCATTACTGATGAAGGGAATCTGATAAGACTTGGGTTTTTGCCCAGAGGAGAAAGAGGGCATCTTTTTCTCCATATATTCTCTCATGGATTATTTCTTCTATTCTCTTGAGGAATTCTCTATCCTATCTAGTGAGTAGGAAGGGCAGCTAGGTGGTACAGTGGATAGAGTGCTAGTCCTGGAGTCAAGAAGACTCATCTGGCCTCAGATACTTGGCTGTGTGACTCTGGGCAAATCACTTAACCCTGTTTACCTCTGTTTTCTCATCTGTAAAATGAATGGGAGAAGGAAATGGCAAACCACTCTGGTATCTTTGCCAAAAAAACCCAAATGGGGTCATGAAGAGTCAGACATAACTGAAACCACTGAACAATAACAACAGAAGGGGAGTAGGGACACAGAGAACTATTGCCCAAACTCTTTCATTTCTTCACCCAAGGAGATCAGTTTGCATTTAACACATTCATAGTTAATGAACCTTCTATCTGGTATGAAAATGCAAACCACACAGGTTGTTGGAAAAGCTTCTTTGATTGCTATGTCTTTTGATCTCAACCAAAGTGTCTTTCCTTTCCTTCCAAACAGATTCTTTCTTTGCTCTTTTGATTTTCAAAGTTGATTCTGCTCAATGGGATTTAATAATAATCAAGAGAGAATTATTTAAGTAGAAATTTGTCTCTTTTGTTCCCCATCAGAAAGGGGCCTGGGGATGTGAGATAATTTAACAAGGAGAGCAGTGGTCTTTATGTAGGAGAAAAATTACCAGATAATCAGTTCTGGGTTAAAAACCTATCTATGTTACTTATTGACTATGTGATCTCTAGCAAATCATTTAATCTTCTTGGGCTTCTGTTTCTTCATCTTTGAAATGAAATCACATGGACTCTGAGGCCCAAATAAATACATTATCTTCTAAGTTGCCTAATGACCCTGGGAAGGGGTCCAATAAAAGGGAGTGGCACTATTGTCCCATTTCCCCATACATAGTGCTATATGTATGGCAGAAGAGCCTATTGAGCAGAAGCAGGGAAGCATAAGTCTTAGTTGCTATTTTCTTTGCATTTCCTGTTCATTTGATTCATTTTTACCTTTCTTGGCCTTTAATAGGATCCTTTTATTCTTCATCATTGGGATCTGATTCCTTCAGGGTTACAAATGATACTCCTGCTTGAATACATTGTAAATCCCTGTCACTTTGTTCTTTATCCAAGCTGCCCCATTGTTTTAAACTTGGAATAAAGAGAGGAGCTTGAGATTCTGATGACTCCAACCAAGATTGCAAAGCTTTTGGAGGCAAGCTGTTGCAAATTCTTGGACAGTCCCTATGCTTCTCATCCAAGCCTTTTGTGGTGGAATGAGAAAGCTGACCCCTTTTATAGTCATCCTCAATAGTCCCATAAATCTCTATGCATTTGCATTATATCTTCCCATTCTTGGTCTTCTGCCACAGAAATATCATTGTATTCTGTGCGGCTTGCTAGAGACATATGTTCTCCTGTGCCCAGTCTTTGAGAAACATCTACCCCACTCAGATTATTTTTATTCACATCCATCTCATAGCCATTAGACCTTTTTGCTTTGAGAATTTCGGTTCATAAAGATTTGGGCTTCACACTTTGGACCAAATATCTCTCCATTTCATCAGGGGATGGAGATGGGCTATACTTTTTGCATGTATGGTTGCAGCATTGATCATCATGCTTGGTGCCCTCAACTTTCTTAGCATTGTTACTGGACCATTTGGTGTTGTAATACACCAATCTTTGCATTCCTATCTCTCTGGCTGGAGTTGCCAATCCTGCCAAAGTTTATTTGCTGCTTAAATCTACATGATTTTACCATGTGACCTAATTTCCCACAAAGATAACAGTGTGGAGAAAAGGATTTGGGCTTAGAGACATTAGCAGGTTGCCTGGACTATGTCCCTTGCTGGCCTGGAGGGCAAAGTTCTTGATTTCCTCTATTTCCTTTTCTTTTCTGGCCTGCTTTAACTGTCTCTTAAGGTCTGCAATTACATCGTCTTTATCTGAGTCTGATTGCCTGGCTGCCCTTGCTTCCTTTTGTTTAGAATCATGGATATAGGAAGCATGCTGCCTAACATCTTCCAGTGGCAATGACTCCCACTGGGGACAGTTCTGCCTAAAGTAGTTCTGTACTGGCAGTGAAGCACCCTTCATGAACTGTCTACGGATGTGATTGATGATTTCTGGGGCTTGCACATCCCTGAGGCCTAAGATTGTTTCAGCTGCCTCAATCACCCTATCAAGGAAGCTGCTGGGATGTTCTTCTTCTCCCTGCCTCAGTTTCTCAAATTTCTGCCATGAGTTAGGTCTTTTGGCATGCAAATGCATTGCCTTGAGTAAATCTGTCCTGCATTGTACTAGATATCTCGAGTTTGCATGAGATGTGAAGTCTAGGTCATGATGGATGGTGGGCCATACAGTCAAGTTGGGGTTTGAGCGAGTCTCAACCAGGAATTTTTCCTTTTCTGAGGGAGAGTAAAATTCTCCTAAAAGAAATTCCACGTCACCAAAATTTGGGTTAAAAAGAGTAAACACCAGCTTCAATTCTTTTATGTTTTTGAATGGTTGGAGGAAGAACTTGGGGAAATGTCTTCTCAACATTTCCAGATCATTTGGGGTAAAGGTTTTGTAGGTTTTGATGTGGACAACACCCTCCCCAGGTTGCAGTATGGTCCTATTTACTATGGGCAATACAGTAACAGTAGTCTCAGCAGATGGTTCAGCAGTAGATGCTTGGGTGTCATTGGTAGCCTGTGGTGTCTTAATTGTTGTGGTAGTCCCTAGGTATTTAGATTCTACAATCTCCAATTGGAGAATTGTATGTTTATCTAACTCTTTCCCTTCCCTAATTTATTTTAGGACTTGGAAAAGCAGTTTCATATTTTCCATCATTTCCAGTGAGCCAGAGTCAGGTTTAGTTACTGAGGTAGAGCCAATCAGTTACCATAGATGGAAAAGCACCCTCTTTAAGACCATTAGGAACTGCCCAATCATCAAAATCAAAGCCAAAGCCGTAGGGATGAAGCGAATAAATTCTGCCAATGTTATGGCACACTACTTGTAGTAATCATATATCTCAAGCAATTGATGGACAAATTTTGGTACTTTATGGAACCAAAAGTCTAAGGCTCCCTGCATAATGGACCAAATCAGGATTGAGAAACTGGATAATATGAATAGCACCCTAGTTACTCCCATTTTGCTTGTTTTTGTAGGCTGTTTAACCTAACTGAGCTCGCCAGATGTAATCTAGAAATAATAGGGGCTAATGAGGCTTATAATAATAATAATAATAATAATAATAATAATAATAATAATAATAATAATAATAATAATAATAATAGAGGGGGCTGGGTGGTACCAGCTGAGTCTTCTTGGCAGGGAGACTATAACTTCAGTATAAGTTGATTTGGATCAGCCAGGGGTGTGTGAGCCTGGGCTGAGATGTTTCAGTTAGTCTCCCTGTTGTCTCTAAGCTCCCTTAAGGTGAGGAGTGAGGAGCCCCTCCCTGCTGGTGAGAAACTGAAACCAACAGGAAGTGAACTAGTTCACTTCCTGAGCAAGATGGATGCCTGGTCTAGCCCCTCAGGAAATTAGTGATAATTATCTTCCTTCTTCCCATTCCCTGGCCCTAATTGGTGATATAAATGAAACACTGAAGCTCTCTGAATAAGTCCAAGGCGTTTATTAAATGCAAGGGTAAGCTGAGGGAAGAGGGTTAAGGTCTGGGAAATTTGTTGCTAAGGGTGAAGGCCAGTGCTGGCAGAGGGTCTCAGAAGGTAGGGTCAGGCTGAGGGAACCAGCCCTTCAGCCAGAGATAAATTCTACTGCCCTGATGTAGAGTGGTCTAGCAGGTTAACAAATGAGGGTAATGGCTTGGTTTAGGGGTGTCCCTGCCTGCCTAAGTAAACTAATTTCCCATGTTCCACCTCCCTTCCTCCCAGTGCCCAAGGGAGAGTCCAAGGGGATAGCTGGATGTCTGGGTCAGGTCAAGGAAATCAGACCCCACAGTTGGTACTCCAGGGATATTTATAGAGCCAGCTCCAACGGTCTGGCAATGAGACCAGGGACTGGCTGGGTCAACATTCCATTCCCCTATCTGCCAGGATTACTTCTGGTGATTTTGCAAATGCAAGAGATTCTTGCAGCAATCCTGCATTACAATCATGAGAGAGTCTAGTTGACTCCTTCTGTTATAAGTAGCCATTAGACTGGAACAATCTTTTTATAGGGGTCTTGTTGGGGATATACCTTGCTTGTGTCTAGACTCTTTGTCATGCTGAATTCACAGATAGCCTGGTAATCATAGGTGAGTTGGGAAGGAAATGTGCCTAGGAAAGAATGCTTGTGAGGTGAGAACAGAAGCTAAAATGCAGCCAGGAAAATGCACTTTTTACCTTCTGTAAATGTAGACCTGGAAGGAGGTTTCAACCTTCCTCAACCCTATAGCACAGGAGCTGACAATAGGTCAGCTGTTGATAACCTGACCTCCTGTTTTTCAGCTTTACATATAGGAAACATAAAGATAGAGAGAAACTTAAGAAATCAGAGATCTAGAGCTAGAGGGACCTTAGCAGCCATCTAGTCAATCTGCTTGTTTTACAAATGAGGAAACTGAGACCCATAGAAGTTAAATCGCTTGCCCAAGGTGACTTGCCACCCTTGCAGCTTCTATACAAGTTAGATTTCTTCCATCTTCTCTAGGAACTCTTTATCATCCTTAATGAGTGCAGAAGTCAGGTAGGTAGCTTGGTGGGTAGAGTGCTGGGTTTGATGTCAACTCATCTTTCTGAATTCAAATGTGGCCTAAGACACTTCCTAGCTGTGTGGCCCTGAGCAAGTTTATTTATTAATTATTATTATTATTC
Source organism: Gracilinanus agilis (assembly GCF_016433145.1). NCBI lineage: Eukaryota > Metazoa > Chordata > Mammalia > Didelphimorphia > Didelphidae > Gracilinanus > Gracilinanus agilis. The sequence continues at coordinate 60,013,151 of NC_058135.1, forward strand.
CTGTTGACTCCCAGAGGAGCATAGGGCCGCAACCATCTCACGCCAACAGACTCTGTTCTGGGCAACTTCCCCCAACTGGGCCCATGTCATTCCGACGGTCTTTGTTTCGTTTTCGGCAGATCTTCGCCAGGTCTGTTTTGGCCTTCCGACTTTCCTCCTCCCTGGTGGGTTCCAGCTCAGTGCTTGTCTGGCAAGGAACTGGCTTCCCAAAGGCTTTCGCCAGCACGCGTCATGGACTCTGTTGGAGAGCAATCTTCCAGACTAGGTGATTGTTGGTTTTGTTGGTTTAATGAGGTTGCAGTTTCTGTAGCAAGTGGGATTTTTTTTTACGGGGTGAGGTTGCTAGCCTCGCGCCCAACCCTCCTTCTTTTTCAGCTGGGCTTGGGACCTGAGCAAGTTACTTAACCCTAATTGCCTAACCCTTACTTCTTTTCTGTGTTAGAATTGCTACTAGAGAAAAAAAGAATTGGTACTAAGACAGAAAGTAAGGATGTAAAAAAAAAAAAGAATAAATGAGAATGATTGCATTCTTTTAGAAAGAAATTAACCCTACTCTGGTGATGCTATGATGTGGATGCATTTGTAATTGCAGCCTTTCCCCTTGTGATTATACATGTCAGTTCTGTTCATGTATCCCCTAAAAGTACTTGGGTATCATGTAAAGAAGATGTTTATACTCGATTTTATGTTTATACTCCAGTTTATATTCCAGGGAGTATAGTGAAGGAATCTGGATGAATGAAGTTTGGAAGCTGAGATTCCTTGGGAAATTTTACTCAGGGATAATACATTCACATTTGTGCCCTTTTTTGAGGATGGTGCAATTGGTACAAACAGCAAACTGTTAGAATACCAAATTCAGTCATTCCTTGATGGTCAGCACACATAGTTTACCCTATGTAGAAAATGTCCTTTAAAAAATTTTAACTGCACATTCAAACATAATGGACTTCTCTACTAGCAGCAAAGCAAGAATCAAGAGCAAGGCTGAGGGGCTTATGAGAAAGAAAACTATGCACATTCAGAGGAAGAACTGTGGGAGGAGAAACACAGAGGAAAAATAACTGCTTGAACACATGGGCTGATGGGGATAATATTGGGGATGTAGACACTAAACGATAACTCTAGTGTATTAGGTCTTAATCAATGATACATGTAAAACCCAGTGGAATTGTGCGTTGACTAAGGCAGGGTTAAGGAGGGATTTGGGGAGAGGGAAAGAACATGAAACATGTAACTATGGGAAAATACTCAAAATAAAAATAAAAATATAAAAAAATAAAAAAATAAATGCTGTTGTAGGAAGTAAAAAAAAAATTATAACTGTTTGCATTGTTCCAGCTCTCTTCCCAGACTGTAAGCTCTAGGAGACCCAGAATTATATCACATTTAAACTTTCTTAGTTCACAACAATGTTCTACTCATGGTATATGCTCAATAAATGTTTGTTGAATTATAATGCAGAAGCCTCAATGCAAATATTTTCCCCATTTCTTCTGCAAAGTTATCTCATCATGGAATGGAATTGATTGTGGATTTTCAGATTGTATAAAAATGTTACCTAGACAATGTTGTATATATGTCATATATATATGATACAAATATTAACAGGTCCTACCAAGGCGGAAGGCCTTCCAACAGAGGCTGGGGAATAGACAGTTTGTCTGCCATTGATACAAACACCATTTGGGCTTAGCTTGCTTGAGACCTATTAACAAGTTGACTGTGGAGACACGGAAAGTGTGGGCAATGCTGACTTCTCAACTTAATCTTGAAGGTCAAAGAACAGTCAAAAGCATTCATACCAAAATGTCATTTATCCTTTCTCATACACTGTCAACTATTTTCAGAGATTTTTTATCATATAAAATTACAGGCATAACATACTCATACTGATCATGGACAATAAATGTTACTGACAGGATTAAGGAAACTGCATTTCTGATTCATCCTGTTATATTTCATAAATGGATAATAGTAGAGTCTCAAGAGGGAAAATAATCATCTTTTAACAAACAAATGGCATATTTATTCATAATAAGTTGTCAATCATAATGTTATATGTTAAAAAGTTTTTCTTGAAATTCTCATTTTATCAGACTAGAAGTATACTACTCAGGTTTTAAGATAATAAATATTTTGATTCATTGAGCATTCTGACTCCACTAATTTTTTTAAAGCCACCAATGGGAAGATGGCAGAGTACTGGGATTTTGCTGAACTCTCCCAGCATTCCTCTCCAAACAACTTTGAAATACTATCTTGAATCAAATTTTGGCCTGGCAGTGCCAACAAACAATAGCTCAGAGGGAGACATTTTTTCCAGCTTCAAACAACTTAGAAAGTCTTCAGAAGGTATCTGTAACAGTGGTTGGGGGTGGGCACAGGCTTACATTGGGGTGATCATAAGGCCCACAGCATGGCAGAAGCATGGACCTTGGGAGTGACCGTGATGGCAGCAGAAGCTTTGAGAATTATCAGTCAGAAGATGGCAAAGGGGTTGGACAACTAGTCAAGAAACAGATTACATGAAACCCTTTGTTGGCATTGGGTGCGACTGGTGGTGATTGGCAATTCCATTGCCTATGAGACATTCTGGGTTGTAATTCCTGGTGAGAGAGGAGAACATTTAATCTGTTACAAGGGAGCAGAAGATCTAGTTACAGTTTTAGGGGTCAAGAGGAGCACTAGTACTTGTAGCTGCAGGGGATCAGAAGCCCTTCCTGGGTAAAAAGTAGAGAGCAGACCAGGAGAACACTGACAACACTTCTCTTAGGATCAAACCAGCTTAGAAGCAAAAACTTGTAAATCATACTACCTTGGAATTAAAAACTTGCAAATCCCAAGGAATTGGCTCTGAAATCAGCAAAATGAAAAACCTGATGCTTGTCACAATGCCTTCCCCAAGTAAATAGAACCCAACTTTAACATAAAGTTCAAAGTCTAGAATTAAACTGGAAATGAATAAACACCAAAAAAGAACTTGACTGTAAAAAATTACCATGGTGGCAGGAAAGACCAAGACATAAACTTAGAAGAAAACAATAATAAAACAGTTACTAACATAAGTGCAAAGAAAAAGGCTAACTGGACCTAAGCCTAACAAGAATTCCTAGAAAAGTTCAACAAAAGGATAAGTGGTAGAAGAAAATTGGGAAAAGAAATGAGAGTAATGTAATGAAATTACAAAAAGAGAATTAACAACTTGAAAAAAGAGGCACAAAAAATGCTAAAGAAATTAATCTCTTAAAAAACAGTATTAATCAAACAGTAAAAAGGGCATAAAATCACTGAAGAAAAGAACTTCTTAAAAAGTAGGACCATTCAAATGGAAAAAGAGGTATAAAAGTTAATCAAAGAAAACAATTCTTTTAAAATTAGAATTAGATAAGCAGAAGTCAATGACTCCATGAGACTTTAAGAAGCAATAAAACAAAGCAAATAAGATGAAAAAATAAAATAAAATGTGAAATATCTCACTGTAAAAACAATTGACTTGGAAAATAGATTGAGGAGATATAATTTAAGATTTATTGGAAAATAGATTGAGGAGATATAATTTAAAATTTATTGGACTAACTATGATAAAAAAAAAAGGTGAGATAGCATATTTCAAGGAACTATCAAGGAAAGCTGCCCCAATACCTTCAATCCAGAGAGTAAAATAGAAATGGAAAGAATCTATCCTTTACTTCCTAAAAAAGAAATTCCATAATGAAAGCTCCCAGGAATATGGTGGTCAAATTTCAGAGTTCCCAAGTCAAGGAGAAAGTATTGTAAGCATCCAGAAAGAAACAATTCAAATATCATGGAGCCATAGTTAGGATCACACAAGATTTCTAGCTTCCACATTAAAAAAAAGGGAAGGGCTTGGAATATAATATTTTAGAGAGTCATAGAGTTAAGAATAAAATCAAGAATAAAACCTCTCAGCAAAATTGAGTGCAATCCTTTGGGGGGAAATGTATATGAAATAAAATAGAGGACTGTCATTCATCCCTGATGAAAAAACCAAAGATGAATAGAAAATTTGAGATTTAAACAGAAGATTCAAGAGAATTAGAAAAAAGGTAAACATGAATGGATAATCATAAGGGATTCAATGAAGTTAAACTATCTTCCTATATTGGAAGATAATACATGGAATACTTAAGAATTTTATCATTATTAGGGCATTATTAGTCTATATAGACAGAGGGCACAGGTATGAGTCTATTATGTTGTAGTAATCTCCAAAAAAAGAAAATTAAAGGTGTGAGAAAGAGGGATGCATTAAGAAAAGGGGGAAGGGAGTGGTAGAATGAGGAACATTTTCTCACATTAAAGAGATGGATAAGGAAGAGATTTTATGGTGGAGAGTGTAATGCAGGGGAAGTGTGGATGATATAAGGACAGCCAAGGGGCCTTAGGCAGATATTGAAGATGGTATGTGAAGGAGGGGCTCTACACCAAGCTGAATGAGATTTAGATAAACCCTTTCACCACCAAAGTCAAGATCCCTTTAACTTCAGGATTCTCTGCCTCTTTCCCTTGGGGTTGGAACCAATCTAACTGGACAGTTGGTATAATTCCAGGAAGGAGGTTGGGACTTCCTGAAGTGAAACTGCTTGATAAAGGCTGGCCAACTAAAGTTATTATTCAGATCTGACTGCTGGTGATAAATGCCCGTTGATAAGGTAAAAAAAAAAATTTAAATTGAAACAGGTAAAAGGGAGTTGGAAAGTGGGTGAAGGTAAGCTAAAGATCTTGGCTAAACTATATCACTAAATTACTTTAGAAAACACAGATTGATCTTTCCTAGGTGCAACAGTATGAGAAAGCCTTGAGGGCAAATCTCAACTCTGATACAGATGGTTGCTGACCCATGGCTGCCAAACCCTAGGTCAGATGCTGATGACTTGATAGTTGAATTGATCTCTTGTTTATAATAAGGGTTGTTGGGTATGCCAAAAGAGCTATTGAAGTAGGCTAGCAATGGTAGTTGTTCCTATCTACCTAAGAAATCTACCCCAAAACCACCCAGACCACCCAGGGCCCATTTTTCCACTTTTTTCCTCCCTAACCCTGGAGTTCAGAGCCAGAAGTGAAGTCAGGGGTTTGGGGACCCCTTTTTATACCCTCACCTCAACTGTCACCTTGGCATCTGGCTTGGGTCCTCTGCCAGGTTCTGTGTTCTAAAGTGGCAACTGCCAGCTTGCACCCCCATGAAAAATGGTTGCAGGTTTCTGCTCATAACAAGAGGAATTTAGAAGAACAATGCTTGAATCTCATTCTCATCAGAATTACTTAAAAAGGGAATATATATATATATGGAGAGAGAGAGACAGGCAGACAGACAGAGAGACACAGAGAGAGAGAGAGACAGAGAGATAGAGAGAGAAGGAGACCTTCTGTTGGGTAAGAACTCTCTTACCCAATAGGGAAATAGGAGGGGAAGGGGACAAAAACATTGGGAGGTGATAAAATAATGGAGGGCAGATTAAGGAAGTCAGTGATTGGAAACAAAGTAGCTTTTGTGGAGGGACAGGATAAAAAAAGAGCGAGAAAGATAAACAGAAGAAAATAAGATGGAGTTAGATTACAGTTAGTAATCTGTAAGATGAGCTAATCCATAAAATGGAAGTAGATAAAATGCATTAGAAACCAGAATCCAACAATGTACTGTGTACAAGAGGCATACTTCAAACAGAGTGATATACACAAAGTTAAAATAAAGTGCTAGAGCAGAATCTGTTATGCTTCAGCTGAAGTAAAAAAGGCAAGGATATCAATCAGGAGATTAGATATAGCAAAAGCAAAATTTTTGTTATTCATTCAATCTTTTGGTTGTTGTCAACTCTTTGTGACCCCGTAGAGCATCACATGCCAATACTATCCATGGAGTTTTCTTGGCAAAGATACTAGATGCAAAGATTCAAGCCATTTCCTTCTCTGGTGAAAGAAAAAATAGACCAAATTAAAAGAGATCATCAGGGAAACTATATTTTGTTAAAAGGAACCATGGATGTTGAAAAAAGTTACATGAACTTTCTCTGATAACAGCTACATTTCTGAAATATATTGGGAATTGAATCAAATTTACAAAAATAAGAACCATTCCCCAACTGATAAATGATCAAAAGATATGAATAGACAATTTTCAGAAGAATTGCATCATTCCTTTGTCCATTTTGCCGAAATACTGCTTCTCTCTGTCTAGTTCAATGGCTGTGCAAGCTCTTAATCTCTCCTCTTTGGGTGCTTCTGGAGGGCTAACCTTTACCCAAATGCCTATACTATGAGTCATACAAGATGAACAAGCATTGATGGATTGCAATCTACAAAGCAGATCACATCGTGTTATCTTCTCCCCCATACCCTACTTTCTTCTAAATTTCTCTATGACTGTGTAAGATACCATCATCCTTCCAGTCACTCAGGTTTGTGACTGGTGTTATTCTCAGTTCTTCATTTTTACTTTACTTACCTTACATATCCAACCAGTTGCCAAATCTTGTTATTTCTACCTTAACATGGCTCTTGCATCTGTCCCTTTCTCTAAATTCATGAAGTTACCACATTAATTCAGGACCTTGACACTTCTCACCTGGAATACTATTACACATTGTCCTAGTTGGTATCTCCCTTCCCCAATCTTTTAACAACCCAATTTTCAAACTGATTTTCCTGAAGCTCAGGTCTAACTAGGTCATTCCCCTACTCAATAAATTCCAGTTGTTTTCTATCAGTTCTAGGATCAATTATTAACTCGTCCTTTTAAAATGTCTATTTTTGTGTGACTTTTATAATATATATATTACATATACTCTACAAATAACTATATATATAAAATTATTTGTAGAATAGTAGTTGTTCAGTCATTTCAGTTTTGTCTGACACTTTGGGACCCCATTTTAGGTTTTCTTGGCAAAGATACCACAATAGTTGGCCATTCCTCACCTCATTTTGCAGATAAGGAAATTGAGGCAAACAGGGCTAATTGATTTGCTCAGGGTCACACAGCTGGTTAGTGTCTGAGGCTAGGTTTGAACTCAGGTCTTCCTGACTCTAGGTCAGGCATACCACCTAGGCAAGCCCTGAAAAACACACACACACACACACACACACACACACACACACACACACACACACATACACGGTATTTGTGCTCAAAATATTTCTGCTAGGGATGTGATGATAAAAGTTTGGAGATCACTGTTTTAGAAAATTCCACAAAAAATTGTAATTATGAATTTGTATAATTCAATAGTTAAAGAGATAGTTAAGAGAATAACAGGGAAATGATATAATGGCTAAAGATCAAATAAACAAAATCCCAATTAAGTATTAGGCACCAAATGTAAAAACTTGCAGAAAAGCAAAACAATATTGATAGTTTAGCCACAAGGTGGCACTGATAACCATTTTCTGGAGATCCCATACTCACCCTAGTGGTTGATACATGCTCAGTTAGGTAGACATGCTGAGTATTATACTCTCTATTATTCCTCTCTATGACTTTTGTTACAGGTGGTGATAGCTGATAATGGGATGGCCCAAGGTCCTCTGATGGTATGAGAACCTGAAGCTGAGTGAGAGTGGGAATCCCTAGGTGAACACCAGGTTGTGATGGTGAACACCAAGACCCCACAGGGATATTTGTGACTAAACTAATACCCCCAGCTCCACTACAACAGTGTCCCAGGAATAAGTGATCGAACAAAAGACTGTGGGTAAGATCACACAGTTTCTTTGACTGCTTATCCTGGCTCCAAAACTGATGGATAACACTAGTGACTGTGGCTTAACTTTAGTTTGAGTAATCACTCTTCCCTCAGATACCCAAGGATATGTTTGATGATCCTTAGGGTAATGATGACATCCACCTAAGTAAGGTTCAGCATTTAATAACAGCAAACTTAGGGAAGGGAAGGCAGGGACTGAAGGAAAGAGGTATAAGGAAAGCTTGGCTAAACTACTGATGATCAGGTACTATCACCTGAAGGTAGTCAGGTTTGAGATTATAGCTGGAGGGGTCTGTCCCCTCAGTTGCAACCTGGCCAGGCTAGGCTGCTTAGTCTGAATCAGATTGTTTGATGGTATTTATATTGCTTCTTTCTTGATGATGATTGATTAGGATGTATAACACAGCTTTACAGAGAAGTTGAGGGTGTGATAGAGATTAGAACTGGATGCAGGTATCCTGGGTTGATTTGGCCTACCCCAATTCTCAACCAACCTCCCACCAAAAGTTCCTTCTCCAAATTGAGAGAGCTTCTTGTTTAAAATCCTGCTTTTTGTAGTCTGCCAGTAACTGCCTCTTCCTTGCTGGCTCATGGCAAGCTAGGTTGGTTCCAAGTTCTAAACTGCTAAGTGTCAATCATCCTGCTCTCCATTTTGCATAGCAGAAATGATATTACACTTTATGTTCCTATAGCCAATTGTTTCTTTCGATGGCTTTGTATTCCTCAGCTCTCTTTCTGTAGTGTGTGGTGTCAACTTGTCATTAAGTCAGGAGTTCATAATGTTTTTGTGGGTTATGGGTCCCTTTGGAAGTCTTCTGAAGCCAATGTACTCTTCAGAATGTCATTTTTTTCAAATGTCCAAAGTAAAATATATAGATATACAGAGGAAACCCATAATACTCAACACAGTTATAAAATATGTTTTCCACAGTTATAAAACATGAATTCCAAGTTGAGAACTGCTGTGTTAAAGAGTATATGAAGTTATGAATTTATAGATAACCAAGAAAAATTAATTTAAAAAAATTTTTATTTTTTTAAACCCTTACCTTCTGTCTTGGAGTCATTACTGTGTATTGACTCCAAGTGTTATAATTATTGCGAGTCTCTTGATATGTTTGAGATTGTAAATTGATGTATAGAGAGAATAAGATGACCCTTCTCCCTTATAACAGTTGCCCAAGCAGGATCCTTTCAGGTCTAAGATGTATATCCCTTCAGGACCCACCTGGGGTTAATTGACATATTGATTTGAGCTCTTTAGCTAGGATAACACCTTGTATTCTGACTGCGATTTCTCCCTTCCCAAAACAAGTTTGACACTGTTTTAGGAAAGTACTTTATATTAACAAGAAGGATAAGGGTAAACAGGACTGTGGTATAGGAGACCCTACTCTACTGGTTGCTAATGAAATCTCAACTGCTGGCAGATGAAGAATCAATGTAGCTTCCCTCTGGTTCAGCCTGGCCAGGACTAAACCAGAGTAGGTAAACTGCTGGGATATTTTGACTTCTTCTTCATTAGGTCTTCAGTCTTACAGTTGAGTTATTTCCACCCTTTTCCACCCTCTTCTTCATCTCCTGCCCACTTCCCGGATCCCTCCCGGGCCCTGGGATATCTAGATGATGTAACTCCTAATATCTAGGGGCAGTAGACACCAAGGTGGTGGTCAGGTACAGGTTGGAACGGTATCTCAAGTACAGGAAGAGTTTTCAGAGAGATGTTTGCACCCTCTCACTCCAAGACCAGGATCCACGGATCTCCAGCCTTAGCACAGGTCCAAGATCCAGAACCCTTTCAGGATTCTTAACTGCCCCTCCTCCTGCCTCTCGCATGACTCCCTGGGAACATTCCATCCAACTGACTTATTTGTCAATCAAAAGTGATCTTCAAGCTCCCAGAGGTTCAATATAACACAAGGCAGAAGAGTGGTAAGAGCTAGGCAATGGGGGTCAAGTGACTTGCCCAGGGTCACACAGCTGGGAAGTGTCAGAGGCCAGATTTGAACCCAGGACCTCCCATCTCTAGGCCTGGCTCTCAATCCACTGAGCTACTGAGCTGCCCCCACAAAAATTAATTTTGAGCCATACTCATTTGTTAATTCTCTCTCTCAACAGAGACCCTTTATTATACATAGCTTACATTTACTTTTAAGTATGTAAAAATAAAATCAGGATTGTAAACTTCTATATTTCCTTCTGGTTTTCTTTACAGACTCTTCTGTGAATTAAAAAAAAAAGTTTTAATGATCTATTTTTTTCTTTCTTTCTTTTTCTTGGTGGGTGGGGGGACAATGCAAAGCCCTTCCTCTTCTTCTTCCACCCGTTAGAAAAAATTAAGAACTGAAAAAATATGCCTAGTTGATATCTATGGCTGCCTTTTTTGTGGTGGCAAAGAATTGGAAACTGAAGGGATGTCCATCAATTGTGGAATGGCTGAACAAATTATAGCACATGACTGTAATGGAATACTGTTGTATCATAAGTAATGACAAACAAGATGGTCACAATTACTGAAAAGACTTACATGAAGTGATGCAAAGTGAAATGTGCAGAACCAGGAGAATATTGTACACAGTTTCAACAATAATGTATCATGATAAACTGTAAGTGACTTAGCTTTTATTAGCAATTCAAGAATCCAAGACAACTCCACAGGACTCAAGGGAAAAAAAGACTCTCCACCACCATAGAAAGAACTGATAGAATCTGAATGTAAATTGAAGCATGCCAATCGCCACTCTATTAACTCCAGGAATTTTTCTCTCATGAAAGCCATATTTGTCTTCTTTTACAACATGATAAACATGGAAATAGATGTTGTATTATCATACATATCACATAACATAACTACATAATATTACCTACCATGCTGGGGAAGGGGGAGGAGTAGGAGGGAAGGAGAGATCATGGGTCGCAAAATGTCAGAAAACAATGATTAAAATTGTATTGCCATGTTAAAACAACTAGAAAATTGCATAATCAATTTAGTCAAATTCCCACTCTGGCTGCATCAGAAAAGGTTTTATTCTGACACTGGAGTGCAATGATGTTTCTGTTGGAAGATGGATAGCATACTTCCATATTACCCTTTTTGGTTATTGCATTGATCAGAGTTCTTAAATCTTTCAAAGTTGTCTTTATAATATTGATTATGGTAAACATTATTTTCTGGGTTCTTTGTACTTTACTGCACCAATTTTTACAAGTTTTACTAGGTTTGTCTGACATTTTCTGCTCTGTATCTCATTCACTGCAATAACAAATATACAGTATACAGCTAGTGTTTATTATCAGAAGGTGATTGAACAAAGGTTAGTTCTTTCACTTTTTACAAATCAGTTTAATTCAAACATTTATTAAACACCTCCTGAGTAAAGAGCTCTGTTCTGGGTATTTGGGTAGGATACAGAATTTAGGATAGACATTATTCTGCCCTCATGAAACTTAAAGCCTACTATGGGCATAACAATACAAATAACTAGTGTATAACATAGAGTACTATGGTAGGTCAGTGACCTTTATACAGGTCATTTCTATTACAAATTTTCTTTTATAATAATCGTTATTCCCACCATTCCTTTTCACATAAGCAACACCTTTAGCAATTCTCTTCACTAAAAAGCCATCCCTCTAATGCCCTGTCAGAAGACATTTCTGTCATTATAAAACAGTTCTCAATTAAAGATTTATTACTTGACCCAAGTACTTATGGGAAATAACACATTCATTAAGAAAATACTTAGAAGGGGGCAGCTAGGTGACTCAATGGATTGAGAGCCAGGCCTGGAGATGGGAGGTTCTGAGTTCAAATTTGGATACTAACATTTCCTAGCTATGTGATCCTGGGCAAGTCACTTAACCTCCATTGACTACCCCTTACCACTCTTTTGCCTTGGAACCAATACACAATATTGATTCTAAGATGGAAGTTAAGGGTTAAAAAAAAAGTACTTAGAAATAGGGCAAGCCTTGAACATGATAAATTCACTACAGATTTACTGAATGCCAATATATCTCAGCTTTATACATTATGATTAGACTGTGAGCTGTCTTTAGCTTTATTACATTGTATGCTGACAAAGTTGGAAAGTCAGTAATGGTGGGATTGTAGAAAGAAGAGCATATTAATACATTATTGATGGGAGTTGTGAATTGGTCCAACAGTTCTGGAAAGCAACTTGGAATCTCATGAAGGTGGTGACTAAAATTCCTTTACCCTTTGATCCAGATATTCTACTCTTAGAAATATATACAGAAGATGTCAGTGCCAGAAAGAAAAGCCTCATATACAAAAAAATATATATACTTAGAGCAGCACTTTGGTGGTAGCAAAGAATTGGAAACAAAGTAGATGACCAATGATTTGGGAAATGTTAAATGAAATTCGATACATGAATGTAATGGAATATTACTGTGCTATAAGAAGTGATGATCACAGAGAAGATAGAAAGACCTATCAATTGATACAAAATAAAGCAAGCTGAGTCAGGAAAATGATATCTGCAATCGCTACAACAATGTAAATGGGAAGAACAACAAAATAAAATGGAATGCTGAAAAATTATGATGACCGATCCTGGACTCAAAGAAGATATACAAGAAGGGAACTTCCCTCCACTCAATTTCTTTGCAGAGATGAAGAGATCATGAGTATAAAATTCTAATGTTATTTTTTTGCTAATTTTTTCTTCCTCTTTTTTAAATTGTTATTATTAGGAATAACTCCCTAAATGGGATTAGAGTAAGGAAATGCCTGGATAGCTCACATATATAAAATCCCCAACTTTACAAAACAGGAAAAAGAGAAAGTAAGCAGCTCAATCTCAAAAAGAGAAATCAAGTAATACTAACAATGACACACACACAGAAACAGAGCCAGAGATAGACAGAGCCAGAGAGACAGACACAGAGGGAGAGAGCATTTATATAGTCATATAGAACCCACTATTGTGCCAGGCACTGTGCCAAGCACTTTACAAATATATCGTTTGATTCTCATAATAATTCTGGTAGTTTGTGATCTCCTTCTTCCAGTTGAGGAAACTGAGACAAACATAGGTTAAATGATTAACTCAAGGCTATACATCTAGTATAGATCTAAGGCAAAATTTGTTTTTTTGTTTTGTTTTGTTTTTTAAACCCTTAACTTCTGTGTATTGGCTCCTAGGTGGAAGAGTGGTAAGGGCGGGCAATGGGGGTCAAGTGACTTGCCCAGGGTCACACAACTGGGAAGTGTCTGAGGCCAGATTTGAACCCAGGACCTCCTGTCTCTAGGCCTGACTCTCAATCCACTGAGCTACCCAACTGCCCCCTAAGGCAAAATTTGAACTTCAATCTTTCTGACTTCAGGCCCAGTGCTCTATCCATTGTACTACCTATGTATTCATAAAAGAACTACCAAAGGAGGAAAAACACAACAAACCTTTAGGATACACATATTATTCTCAATAACAAAGAAGCATTTTTTTTGGAACCAAACTTTTAATAGACATAGTTCTGAGCTACAGAGTAAAACTGGATTGGGGAGACAGATAGAGGGTTGGTGCAGGAAGCCATCAATGCTGTGACTTTTAGCACAGCTTGTCACCAGCTCTGACAATCCAGCACCCCAGGTTGTCAGGAGGATGGAAATTGCCCACTCAGTTTCTCCTACGTGACTCTTTTTATAATGATATTCACTTGCATTGAAATTATTGCAACTAGTATCCTTATTCAGTCCCAGGGAGACACAGAAAAACAATACAGGTTCATGGCAAGAACAATCAGTCACAGACTACCCACTATCCCAAAATAAACCTATAAACAAACTCCCATAGTACAGAAACTTCCCTTAGCATCAGCCCAGCAAAATACCAGCAGTTAGTGAGTTAATGCAAGTTTCTAAATTCCCCAGCAAGAATGTACCTGGCCTGAGTTTGTTCTCAAACTCCCACAGACCAAGGAAACAGTGAAACACAAGGAAAACAGGGGAATGACAAATTAGCACAGAATCACCCTTCCAGAACTGCATTCTTATTGCCCCTATAGCAGAAAGAACAGCAAACATACTTATTAAAAAATAGTGAAAAATGAAAGAATATACTGGGAGCAAAATTTGGACTAGACTGATATTATTGTATCTTATTTGATGTAATCAACTACCATAACTATCTTCTTGATTAATGATAGGTATGATATAGCATAAAGTAAGAATATACATGATTCAACTGGTTAAAATATAATCAACTATTATGCTTAACTAGGAAATGATGTTCTTGTACCTTACAGATGGCTGAAAATAATAAAGTTCCAACTAAGCCATTCCATAATGAATAATTCTTGACAAGCTTGCTTCTTTGTTTAACCACAATAGGATAATTAGTAAATGTCAATCATATGATATTTCAAAAGTTAATATGTGATTTTGAATGTATTGGAAAATCAAAACTTGTATGAGATCATAAAGGAAAAAAGGGTATAAAAATAAAAATCAGCAGATGGCAAGAGAGAAGAGCCTCTGCAACTCCACTTGCATTCTGGTTCGTTTTCATTTCATTTTCGCCATGCCATCCCACCTCCAGAGACCCCCTGAGCAAAGAATGGGCTCTTTGGAGGTTGGGGTGAGCAAGAGGTATGGGACAGAGATAAAGTAGATAAAGGGAATCCTACACTAAGACAGTATGCTTTAACACAGGGGTCATCAACCTTTTTGGCTGTGAGAGCCATAAACGCCACATTTTTAAAAATGTAATTTTGTGAGAGCTGTACAGTGCTCACAGTGCGAGCTCCTGTAACATTGCCTGAAAAAAAATTGACTTTATGGCTCCTGCAGAAAGAGCCCTATCTGGCCCTCAAAAGAGCCAGATATGGCTCGAGAGCCATACATTGCTGACTCCTGATTTAGCAGATCAAGTGCTAGACTTGGAGTTAAGATAATTGGCTTGAAATGAGACTTTGGTCATTTTATATATGTATGACTGTACAAATCAGCTAACCTTTATGATTTTTTTCTCTCATTTTAAAAATGAGCTAATAAAAGCATAAGTGCTTTTGGTTAAGAACTTGCAGAGTTGTTATAAAACAAATAGAGTAATTATGTAATGCATTTTGTGAACTCTTAAAGTGCTCTGTTTTTATTATCAGCAAACATATTCTTACATAAGAATGTAAAAAAATTTTTAAATAAAATTTTGACAGAGACCATAGTAACTCCCCCAGTTATTCATGATCATCTATATATATATATTTATATACATTCTTATCTTCTTAAAATCAATACAAGGCAGAAGAGTCTTGAGGCCCAGTGGAACTGCTTGTCAGCTTTGGGGGGTGGGGGAGGAGAAAACAGGATTGGGTGGAGAATCATGAATCATGTAACCATAGAAAAATATTCTAAATAAAAATAAAAAAAAAGAAGTAGAGTGGTGAGAGCTAGGCAATTGGAGTTAAGTGATTTGCCCAGGGTCACACAGCTGGGAAGTGTCTGAGGTCACATTTGATGGACTTCCCATCTCTAGACCAGCCTCTCAATCCACTGAGTCACCTAGCTGACCTCTTGGATATATATATAAAACTCTAAAAAGCATAGGTTTATAAAAGGATTTTATTAACATGGTAAAAAAGCATTTATGTTAAAATGAAAGCTAATGTAATTTGTATTAGAAAATACAATTTTTCTGTGTAGTATTGTAATAGAGAATATAATTTCCTAGTAAATCCATGAGTTAAGTAAGGATGTCCCATTTTTTTCCATTATCCTTTTATATAATATAGAAATGCTAGCTATAGCAAGAAGATATGAGAAGAAAATTAAGGGAATAAACATTAGAAAGAAAGCAAAATTATAGTTATGTGCAGACAATATGATAGTTTCCTGAGAAAGCCCTAGAGTATCAATGCAGAAACTAATGAAAACAATTAATAACCTCAGCAAATATCAAGGTACAAAATAAATTTGCAAAATTATCAGCAATTTTGTATAGTAGAGTACTAACAAAAACCAGGGGGAGGAAATAGAGAAATGTGATTTTGAATAATTACAAAGAACAAATATATGTACCCACACATATATGTGAGAGTCAATATATTAAGATGGGACAGTGTATATATACCTACAAATACAAAATAGTCTTTGCAGAAATAAAGAAAGATTTAAGTAATTACAGAGATATTTTAATGTTCATATTTAAGCAGCAGAGTGTAATAAAAAGAATGCTACTACTACCCGGATTTAATAAAATATATAATATAATGCTATACCCGTTAAAAATACTGAGCCTTGTTATAGAAATGTGAATATCACAGAATTCATTTGGTGGAATAAAAATTCAAGAATTTCAATAATGGTCAAAATAGGAATAGGCTAGGTCCAGCAGGATTTGATCTCAAATTATATTATAAAGGGGAAATTATAAAAACTATTTGGCTTAAGTCAAAACAAGAAAAAGTAGATCCATAGAAAGCAATAGATAAAGAAGTTCTAGAAGCAAGCAGACTAGAATTTGATACAACCAAGAGCAAAAACTATGGAGGAAGCATTTCCTAATTGGCAAGAATTATTTGAAAAATTCAAAGCAATATGGAAGGGAAAACATTTAAATCATTTTTTAACAATAAGCCACAGTAAACTCCAAATGAATAACTGATCCTTAATTTTAAAAGGTCTTGTCAAACAACAATTAGAGGAGATATCCCTCAATACCATGGTTTATGGAAAGATCACATATCCAAAGTACAAAGATGATCACAAAAGACAAAACAAACAATTTTAATAAAGTTCTAAGCAATGTGAACAGAATATGATGAGAAATGGACAGGGGTAAAAGAAAACAACAAAAACAAAAAATTGTGCAGCAAATGTCTCACTCCAAAATTTATGCTTAAATATATAAAGAATCAATGAAGATATATAAGACAAAGAGGAATTTCCCAATAGATAGATTTGGTTAAAGTATAGAGGGATATTTCCTCTAATTGTTGTTTGACAAGACCTTTTAAAATTAAGGATCAGTTATTCATTTGGAGTTTACTGTGGCTTATTGTTAAAAAATGATTTAAATGTTTTCCCTTCCATATTGCTTTGAATTTTTCAAGTAATTCTTGCCAATTAGGAAATGCTTCCTCCATAGTTTTTGCTCTTGGTTGTATCAAAGTGCTTTTAAAAGAAGATTCGAAAACATACAAGAGTCATGCAAAAGAAATGTCACCCATCTCCAATAACAATAAGATAAATAAAAATAAAAGCAAGCCTAAATTTTTATATTGTCCTCATTAAAGTGTCATATATTTTAAAAGAGAGAAGTGGTTTGGGAGCATCTCTTTGAATACAGTTGCATTAATGCACAGTTGTTTAAGCTATTAATTCATCCAACTGTTTTTGAAAACTTTTTGGAATCATAAAAAATTGTTTGAACTCTGTCCTTTGACTTAGTAATTTCATTACTAGACATTTATATAAAGAAAATTAAAGGCAGAATTATAAATGTTTGTGTAACTGTTTTTCTATCTATATCTACCTATCATCTATCTAAATATTTACATATATACATATATAGTAGCATAATCATATATATATAACATACATATATGTGTATGTGCAACTTGTAATATGTCAGCAAATATATAGATACAAATATAGATGCATATATACATTTATATATCAAATACTCAAAATTATACCTTTTAAGGTAATGAAAACAGAAATAAAGTGGGTTGACAGAATGACATAACTTGGGGTATGTGAATGCATTCAAATAGAAACTCAGAAAAAATGAGAAGATATGCATGAATTGATGCAATGTGATAGAAGTAGAACCAGAATGGGATATTATGTCATAATATATAATTTATTATAATTTATATTATATTATAAATTACAATGCCAAATGAATAATAGCTGAATGATAATTAAATGCAATGACTAACATTGGTCAAAGTAGAGATCATGAAACTCACCTAACTCCTCTCAGTATAGAGGTATACAAAGAGTTTGCATACAAATGCTGAATATTTCCTATGCTGACATTGTGTTGATACCTTTCATTGAAGTGTTTTTTTGTTTTGTTTTGTTTTGTTTTGTTGCTTAGAAGGAAAGGTTCCATGGAACTGGATGAAGTTTAAAGAATGAAGTTACACTGAAAAATAACTGGAACGTAAAAAAACACAAGGTATTCAACAAAACTAAAAATAAAATGAAAACGGGAAGGGAGTTTGGCAGAAAGTATGTTTAGAATAACATTTTAGACTACACCACAATAAATTCTCTAAGGACTAGTGATATAAAAGTCTTAAGAAAAATGGAAAAGTCATAGTATCTTTTGAAAATGTAACAGAAAGATTTATAACTAGAATATCCTCCAGGACCAAACATCATTAATAGAAGTTCAACACAAAAAAATTAATAGGGTATTGCTACAAAACTATAAGAGTTAGTGCAATTCTCCTATAGATGTGACTAAAAAAAATAGAAATATAGTTTAAAATAGGAAATGAAAACTCATGTCCCAGGTTTTGAGGCTGAAAAGACATAATGAGGAGGTAGAGCCAAGTTGCCAGAGTAGAAGCAGGAAGCTTGAAACTACCACAAGAATCCTCTCCAACCAATCTTTTTTTTTTAAACCCTTACCTTCAGTCTTGGAGACAATATTGTACATTGGCTCCTAGGCGGAAGAGGGGTAAGGGTAGGCAATGGGGGTCAAGTTACTTGCCCAGGGTCACACAGCTAAGAAGTGTCTGAGGTCAGATTTGAACCTAGGACCTCCTATCTCTAGGTCTGGCTCCCAATCTACTAAGCCACCCAACTGTCCTCCAACCAATCTTAAAATAATATCACAAAATGAATACAGGAGTAAAAGAACCATCAAGGATATAAAGTGAAGCAACTTTTGTGAAGAGAACAAATTAGAAAGTAAGTAGAGAATATCTGGGGCACTTGGGTGTATAATAGTTAAAATTGTGGATGCCAAATGTAATAGTTAAAATTTTGGTTTGACAAAGATAATAATGCTTTAAAAAAAAAGAATTGTGGTCACCATTTACAAAATTAACTTCTTAAGTCAAAATGTTGTTAGTAGTTCTTAATAATTTAATTTAATATAAATATAGTAAAAGGAGGGAAATGTATGAAGGAAGTAGAAATATTTCCTAGCCTACCACCCTAGAGCTCCTATCTGAAGAAATTCAACTTGCTCCCCAATGAAGTTCTGATCTCCACGTGGAAGTCCAGTATCCTCTTCAACAAGGTTCTCACCAGTGTAAGCCTCTTTCTTCAGCCAGGCTCATCAATTCTGAATGTATCTTCGTAAAGTGTCTCGCAGAATGAATTGCAGAAAAAGCCTCCTTTTCAGGCAAATTCCTTCTAAAATGCTTCTCTAGGAGTTCTTGGGCTGGCTTTTTAGAAGCAGTTTCTCCACATCACTTCCTGTCTCTCTCTCACTTCACAGGAACCAATCACAGCCTCCCAATTTGCCCAGCACTGCCTAGGTGACAGTGCTTGTGGTCTTTGGGGATGTTAACTTTCTTTGTTAGTGACTTACTAACTTTTAAGTAGAGATACTTTTAAGTTCTTAATTGATTAACTTAATAATTAATAAAATTCCCTTTCACACGAGAGGAAAGCACAGTTAGCAGGAGGCTTGGCAAGGAACAAGGAGCAAACAAAAGGAAAGCCTACCTCACCCCAAATCTATTGTTCCCAGTTCTGAACCTGGGCCCAAGCCAACATCCAGAACCTGAGATCTTGCCTGGGCCAATAAAAGCCCAACCCAATGCACACCCCTTAAAGTTCTGAACAAATCTGAATTGAGATAAGGAATTCCAGCCAAGGGCAGTTTGTGCTGCACAGCCTGATCTGTGTGGGCACAGATTGAGGGTAGGAGTCCCAGTCAGGGCTTGTATTGAGGACCTAGACCCCAGTTCAGAGCTGGGCCCCTGATCACTGTCAAGGGTAATCCTCCAGGTGCTAGCTTGAGGGAGCCTGGATGACTCTTGCCAAACCTCAAGATAGAGCCCCAGGTCAGGGCAGTCTGACATGTGCTGTGTATCTTATCTGATCAGTCTCAGAGTGAGACCAAAAGCTTATATCAAAGCCTGAGCTATCAGCAGTCTCAGGGGGTAATTGAATCAGCAGTGGGAGGTGGCTCTTAGAGCTCTTAGCTCACAGGCCATCATGCCTTATTGGAAGAACTGAAACTTGCAGAAACCCAGAAATAAGTATAAAGATAGCATCAAGAAAGAACTGAAGTTTCAGAGGGTGCCCTGTCTTCCTGGAGAACAGAGACTACCTTTAAAATAAATGTGAAAAGGGGCAGCTGGGTAGCTCAGTGGATTGAGAGCCACGCCTAGAGACAGGAGGTCCTGAGTTCAAATTTGGCCTCAGACACTTTCCAGCTGTGTGACCCTGGGCAAGTCACTTGATCCCCATTGCCTACCCTTGCTACTCTTCTGCCTTGGAGCCAATACACAGTATTGACTCCAAGACTAAAGGTAAGGGTTTAAAAATAAAATAAAATAAAAGTGAAAGTCAAGAAAATTTTTGGGGAAATGAGCAAACATTAAAAAAAAAAACCCTAACCATAGAGAATTTTTATGGGAACATAGAGTAAGGCATAGACACAGAAGAGGACAGTGAAAGCAAAACAAACACATAAAAAGTCCAAAAGAAAAATATGAATTGGACTCAGATTCTGGAAGAACTCTAAAAGGATTTCAAAAGTCAATTAAGACAGGAAGAGGAAAAATGTAGAAGAAAAAATGAAAGCAATGCAAGAAGAAATGGGCCAAATGAAGAAGGAGGCTCAAAAGTTAATGGAAGAAAATAATTTTTCTGTTTTTTCAAGATACCAGCTTCTGGTCTTATTTATTAATTCAATAGTTCTTTTACTTTAGATTTTATTAAATTCTCCCTTGATTTTTAGTATTTCTAATTTAGTTTTCATCTGGGGATTTTTAATTTGTTTGCTTTCTAGTTTTTTAAGTTGCATGCCCAATTCATTAATCTCTGCCCTCCCTAATTTGTTAATATATGCACTCAGTGATATAATTTTTCCCCTTAGAACTGCTTTGGCTGTATCCCATATGTTATGTTAAGAAGTCTCATCATTGTCATTGTCTTCAATGAAGTTATTTATTGTTTCTATGACTTGTTCTTTCACTAAATTATTTTGGAGAATCATATTATTTAATTCCAATTAGTTTTTGGTTTGCCTCTCCATGTATTCTTACTAATAACTATTTTTATTGCATTATGATCTGATGAAGTTGCATTTATTATTTCTGCTTTTTTGCATTTCTTTGCCATGTTTCTATGCCCTAGTACATGGTCTAGCTTTGTGAATGTTCCATATGCTGCTGAAAAGAAGGTGTATTCCTTTTTGTCCCTATTTATTTTTCTCCATATATCTATTAACTCTAATTTTTCTAGGATTTCATTCACCTCTCTTATCTCTTATTTATTTTTTGGTTTGATTTATCTAGGTCTGATGGGGAAGGTTAAGGCCCCCCACTAGTATATTTTTGCTATTTATTTCATCCTTGAGCTCCATTAGCTTCTCCTTTAGAAATTTGGATGCTATACTGTTTGGTGCATACATGTTG
>NC_058135.1:60044344-60117439 GCF_016433145.1 Gracilinanus agilis
AAAAAAAAATTTATATCAGTGATTCAGCACATAGGAGAGTTCAACAGTGAGAAAAAAGCTTAAAACAATCTTAGGTTTGTAAATGAATATATATATACATATATACATACAAACATGTATATGTACATGTGTATATGCATATGTGTATATATGTAAATGTGTATTTACATATACAAACATTTTTTCTTAATGGTCAGTAAGAAAAAGGATTAATCATTATATCCTCACAAGACTAAGCTTATGCTTACTTAGAGTAAGCCGCACACACATAGGATTTCAGGGGTTCCGAAATATCTCAATTCCAAAAATATTTTCCCTACCAGCTGACTATAGTGCTGGTTTCTTCTCCTACCCGACTGAAATTACCAATATATGAGTCACTCATCTGAGTCAAACAACAAAGGCCTAGGGATCATTTCCAGAAATCCATTGTTAAAAGGTATATAAATGTTACTTGAGAGAGGAAGGAGGGAATTGGAATGGAGAAGGCTGATTTATTCTAATTCCTTCTCCCTCCCCTCTTTCCCTCCTTCCCTCCATCTCTCTGTCTCTGTCTCTCTGTCTCTCTTTTTCTCTCCTTCCCCTTCCCCCCATTTCTCATTAGAACATGAACAATGAATCTAACTCTGGCCACCAGAGATCAAAGAAAAGAGCGAAGAATTGGGGCATTGCAATTAGGTGGCCAGGGGAATAGCAAGGGTGTGTGGCTAACTTCATAGAAAAAGAACGAGTGAGACTATGGTCTCTAGCCAGCTAAGGGAGATGGCAAGAACAAAATTTCAAAAAAGATTAGTTCTGAATGTTGGAAATATTGATAAGAAAATAGCCTACAAATTTGATTAAATGAACATTTATTAAATACCAAATATGTATACACCATGATATTTGCTGGGGATGCAAGGAATGAGTAAAATTTAGTAGGAATCACACTCATTTGAAGGTAAGTGGTATTGTGGATAGAGTGTTGTACATAGAATAAGAAAGACCTGAGTTCAAATCCAGCCTCAGACACTTACTAGCTGTGTGACCTGAACAAGTCATTTGACCCTGTTTACCTCAGTTTCCTCATCTATAAAATGAGCTGGAGAAGGAAATGGCAAACTACTTCAGTATTTTTGCCAAGAAAATCCAGAATGGGGTTACAAAGATTCTGAAATAACTTAAAAACAACAACCCCTACCCAAATAATTATAACAGAGTTTAGTGGAGCCACATTGCCTACAACATAATGTCAAAATTCTTTAGTCTTGCATTTGAGTCCTTCTAAAATATGGTCCCAGCATTTTTTTTTTTTGCTTTATTTCCTGTTCCTTTTCTAGATAGATGTATTCTGTACTCCAATCAAAATGAACTGACTCACTGTTCCTCAAATAACCATGGATACCTCTCTACTTCATGCCTTTGCTCTCTCTACTCCTTCCATTAGGAATGCCCTCTTCTTGAGTCTACAAAAATCTACCAATTCTTCAAACCCTAGTTCAGAGGTCACTTTGTTCACATACCCTTTTCTGATGCTCCTGATCATTAGACTATCCCGGGAATTCTGTACATGTGTTATGACACAGGTTATACTTTGCCCTGTTGTGTCCTTGTCTTATCCTCTCTAGAAGATTGTAAATTTCTTGAAGGTAGGAATCCTTACCTTGGTATCCCTTATAATTCCTTATACATTCTGGGCATTTAATAGATATTTGCTGGACTGCATTAAAATAATTTCCTGGGATTTTTACCTACCTAAAGAAATAAATAGTAAAAGGAAAACCTTGAGGGTCCACTGAAGTATTTAATTAGCTCAAAGTGTAATGGAGATATCATTGGTATTTGAGACACAGGACCCAAGGATTAGGGGAAAGTGAACTTGATTTGAAGTCAGAGTATCAAGTGCCAATCCTTTCCCTTACTACCTGTGTGTCCTTGGACAAGTTATATCATTTCTCTGGGTTTGGCTGAAGGGTTTGGATTAGATAACTTCCAAGACTCTTTCTAACTCTAGCTTTGTGATCCTTATGTCATGGTCCACTTAGTTAGAAAATTATTTTAAAAAATACAAAACAAAAAACAGATAGTTTTTGGATAAAGAAATCAAAGCTATATATGACTATATAAAGATGTTTTATATTGTTATGATTAGAGAAATGCTAATCAAAACAACTCTGAGATATCATTTCACAACTATTAGATTGGCTAAAATGATAAAAAGATTAAAATGACATGTTGAAGAAGATATGGAAAAAAGACACTAATAAATTTTTAGTGGAATTGTGAACTGATCTAATCATTTTAGAGAACAATCTGGAATTATGTGCAGTTATAAAACTATATATAACCTTAAAAAAAATAACCCTTACCTTCCACCTTAGACTCAGAAGAGGCTAGGCTATGGGCTAGGCAATGGGGGTTAAGTAACTTGCTCAGGGTCGCACAGGTAGGAAGTATCTGAGGCTGCATTTGAACCCAAGACCTCCCATCTCTAGGCCTATCAATCTGCTGAGTTACCCAGCTGCCCCCTAAAACTATGTATAACCTTTGACTTAGCAATACCATTATTAGGTTTATTTCCTAAGGTGATCAAGAAAAAAGGAAAAGAATATACATGTTCTGAAATATTAATAGCAGTTATTTTTCTGGTTGCAAAGAGCTGGAATCTGAAAGGATATCTCTCAATTGGGGAATGGTTGAACAAGTAGTATATGATGATACTGGAATGCTATTGTGTCATAAGAAATGACAAGATGATCATGGAAAAAACCTTGAAAGATTTATATGAAATGATGCAAAGTAAGGTGAGCAGAACCAGGAGAACATTGTAGAATCACAATAATAATGTATGATGATCAGCTGTGAATGACTTAACTATTGTCAACTAGGAAAGGATACAGCATGACTGCAAGGGTCTCATGATGAAAAAGGATATCCACTGCCATAGAAGGAGTAGACAGACTTCTAATGCAAATTGAAATATATCATTCTTCTTCTTCTTATGAATTTTTCTCTAGTGTAAGCAATATGTGTCTTGTTTTATAACATGATGAACATGGAAATATGTACTGGATGAACTGAAATATATATATTGTTCATATATTATCATATAGCACATATTTCTGCATGATATATAGAGTATATATCATATTATCTTCCCTTTTGTGGAGGGGAGAGATGTGGGAGGGACAGAGAAAACATGGGTTGTAAAATGTCAGAAAATGAATATTAAAAAATACATTGACATATAATCTGGAAAAATAAAAACTAAAACATATAAAAATTATTAATTAGTTATATTAAAATACCCAACTAATTCCTTCTTTCCTCCCATTAAAAAAGCATTATCTGAGAAGAAGAAATATGTGTATATAAAACTGTCTTGTTTATTTCTATTTCAGTTCTTTTTCTGGAGGTGGACATACTCAAGTTATTCTTTTAAACAATATTTCTGTTGCTGTATATAACATTCTCTTGGTTCTGCTCATTTTACTCTTCATAAATTCACCTAAATCTTTCTGTGTTTTTAAAAAATTGACCTGCTTCTCATTTCTTACACTGCAGTAGTACTCCACCACAATCATATGCTAACTCTTTCTAGTGCCTTCCCTCTGTTGATTACTTCCATTCTTTCCTGTCTATAGCCTCTTTGTATGTAGTTGTTTGCATGTAATCTCCACCATTAAATTGTGAATTCTCTGAGAGGACTGTGTTCTGCCTTTCTCTATCTCCAGTGCTTAGCACCTTGTAGATATTTAATAAATGGTTATTGATCTTTCTTGTGTACCATAAACTCAAGACCCTTCACCATTCTTATTGCCTTCCTCTCTATATCCTCTGGCTTATCAATGATCTTTAGTTGTGTTACCCAGAACTAAATCTGTCAGACAGGCAGATTATTGCTTATGAAGTAATATTCTTTAAATGCAAAAAAGTTATTTAGAAGTCACAGAAATAGAAAACACACACACATACACACACACACAGAAACAACAAAACCAGCATTTAATAGAAGAAAAGATAATAATCTGATGGAGTTATGGGGTCATGGGAAAACAAACAAATAAACTGCATAACAAGAGAAACCTGAATGTATTTGTGGGGAAGTAAGACAGACCTAGTAGCTAACTGAACTGAAGATAAAAGAAAAAGGACTGATCAATGGAGAAAAGACCAGTATGAGATGGAAAGGTATAGTCAGGACCATAGTAAAGAGGTTAGCTTTGAAAAGAAGAAAGTAAAAGTAATGAACCTTAGATTGTGAACCTGGAAAGAAGGAGATGGTGGGAGAAGACTGAATTTTAGTGGTGTGAACCTAAGGATGTTAAAATATTTAGGCCCAAATCTCTAGGCCCAAAATTTAGGCCCCCAAAAAAGTAGGAGGTGAAAACTTATCTATTGAGATGGAAGTAGAGATAGAATTGGGTGCTTGAGAGAAGAGAAAAATTTAGAACAATTGCTGTAAAGGATGTTTTGTTATTGTCTAGTCATTTTTCAATCATGTCCAATTCTTGATGACTACATTTGTTTTTTGTTTTTTGTTTTGGCAAAGATACTGGAGGGGCTTGACATTTACTTCTCATCTTCATTTTACAGATGAAGAAACTGAAAACAGTGTTAAGTGACTTGTCCAGGGTCATACATCTAGTAAATGTCTGATACCAGATTTGAACTTTCAAAGATTAATCTTCTTGACTCAAGGCCTAGCATTCTACTAAACCACCAAGGTGCCCCAAAGAATATTATAGAAAGCCAATAAATGAGTACAAAGGAGATTCCTGTTGAAGTTAGAGAACACTAGTTGTTATCATTGTTCAACTAAGAAAATTAGTTTTTCCTAGAAAGGTGCTAAAAATCAAGATGGGCAAAATTCATAGGATCCCAGATTAGGAGCTGGAAGGGATCTTGGAGGCCATCCTGAACAAATCCTTCACTTTCCAGAAGGGGAAACCAAAGCTCAAAAACATTAGTGATTTGCCCAGGGTTATACAGATAGTAAATGTCTGAGACAACATTAAATCTCACGTCTTTCTGACTCCAAGAACAGCATTCTTTTCACTATATCATGTAGTTTCAGGGATGCCAAAAATAGGGGGAGTCCACAGAAGCCATAATTAACCTATTTCCTTGTTTTGCTTAGGAATGATCCTGCACCCTCATCTGATGTGAGATAAAGGGCTGGAGTCTTAGAATTTTAGAACAGTTGCCCAGCACTCACTGTTTCCTACCAAAAATTCTTCCCCAAGTCACACATAATATATATTTATATATTTGGCGAAGACTGTTTGAAACAATTTTGAAACACACACACTCATCGCACATATGACATTTCTTTTTCAAGAAGAAATGTAAAGTCAGCTCCACCCCACTGTGATTCTTATAGGTCCCACTGAACTTTTTTCATACCTGGTTTGGTAATGATGTGTACTGGCTCAATTCTATTTATTCCAGCTACCTCAATGCACCCTGCAGCCTTAATTGGATAGTCTGTTTCCCTTGTTCTATTCTAGGTCCTGTGTATCATTGTGACGGTGTTTAAACAGCTGCTACTTTCCACCCTAGAGGTGTCTACGTTTCAGTAGTGAGCAAGATGATTCCTATAAAATAGTGTCATATTTGGCTAGAAAAGTCTTTTTTGTCCATTGGGCTCTAGGAGAGACTCTATGACTAGTCTTATATCAGATATTTCAAATGTAAACTAAGGCAGGGATGGAATTTGTTGGTTACTAAAGATGTCACAGCTTTAGAAAATATTCTTTCTTGCAGCCATTGCAGGGCTCTTTTTTGCATAAATCCATCCTGGTTGCAGCTTGGCTGAACCACTTAATGCCTTGAAACTCCTCTCATGCACCCAACCTACTTTGCCACGTTCTAGCTAGTTTTGCCAACAGTAGAGATATGCTGATAAAGCTTTCAAAAGGAACTTTCCTATCCAAACTTTTTCAGTTCTGTGCAGAATCAAGCTCTCAATTGGTTTCATCCAAAGTTTTAGATTAATACTACAAAATCTCAGCTTAAATTAAAAAAATCATTCAATACAAGGCTGCACTGTAAGTGCAGGGAAAAAATTATTTAGTATGGGAGCAGCGGAACCAAAAAACAAGTTGGAAATATCACTGCAAGAGTCTCAAGAATTGATCAGGGAAGTACATGTATATAGCTAAGTGGGAACCCTTGAGTGACCTTCTCAACAGGTTCACCTTCCCCAACTTTCCTGGGATCATTTTAGTGGCTACCAAATAGGCCAGACTTTATGATCTGTCATTCAGTCAATTTTTAAGATGCTTACTATATACCAAAAACTATGCTAAGCTTGGGGGATATAAAGAAAGAACTCTAGTCTTTATCCTTAGGAAGTTTACATTCTTTTAAAAAAGAAACCTTATACCTTCTGTCTTAGAATAAAGTATTGGTTCCAAGGCAGAAGAATAGAAAGGGTTAGGCTTTTTGGGGGTTATGTGACTTGCCTAGGGTCACACAGCTAGGAAATATTTGGGTCAGATTTGAACCCAGATCCTTTCAACTACTGGCCTGGCAAGCTGTCTACTGAGTCACTTTGTTGCCCTGGGAGCTCACATTCGAAAAGAGGGAGAAGGCATAAAAATAAGGTACATACAAGATATATGCATTGTGAATGGAAGGTAACCTCAGAGGAAAAGAACTAGAGGGTAGGGGCAGCCAAAAGAAAGGCCTCCTCTAGGAGGAGGTTGTGTGCTGAGTCTTAAAGGAAGCCTCGGAAACTAGGGATTGGAAATGAAAAGGGAGAGAATTCTAGGCATAGAGGACATCCAGCAAAAAGGCACTAGATTGGAAGGTGAAGTGTGTGAGGTGAATGTGTGAGGAGCATCAAGGAGCCCAGTATGACCTGAATCATAAAATGCCTGGAGGGGGAAATAACGTGGGGAAAAACTCGAATGGTGGGAAAGTGCCAGGTTGGGAAGGGCTTTACATGTCAGAGAGGATTTAAAATTGGATCCTAGTAGAAATAGGCAGGCACTGGAGTTAATGAGGGGTGTGTGTGTGTGTGTGTGTGTGTGTGTGTGTGTGTGTGTGTGTGTGTCTGTGTGTGAGAGAGAGAAACAGAGACAGAGAGACAGAGAGAAGGTAGGCAGGAGGGAGAGGGAGAGAAAAAGAGGGATGGAGAATGGGGAGAAGAGGGAGGAAGAAAGACAGAGAGAGCAGAAAGAGAAAGAAAGGAACAGAGACAAAGAGAAAGAGCAAAAGAAAGAGAAAAGAGAGAAAGGAAGAGAGAGAGAGAGAGAAAGAGATGTTGAGATGGTCAATCAGTTAGTCAATTAGCATTTATTAAATATTTCCAATGTGCCAGGCACTATGCTGAGCACTGGAGATACAGAGAAAGGCAGAAGATAGTACCTGCTCTCAAGGATCTCAGAGTCTAAGCCAGGAAAGTCAAGAAAAGTCAAGAAAGAGTCTAAGCTAAGAAAACAGCTAAAGTATTATGTGTGTATTTATAGTTATATGCATATATATTTATATAGATATATATACACACATGTATATATACAGTACTATATACACATATGTACATATACATATGTGTATATGTTTGTATATATACAGTAAATAAAAAAAAAACTCAGAAGTTAGTGCCCAAAGGCTTGAAGAGGACTGGAAAGGCTTCTTGCCAAAGGTAGGACTAAGCTTGAAAACTTGAAAATAGTCAGGGAAGCTAGAAAGGAGGGATGAGGAGAAAGAGAATTCCACACAGTAAAAATGACAGGATTTAGAAGATGAAATGTTATTTGTGGGAATCAGCAAGGAGCCCAGTGTCCCTGGATCAGTGGAAAGTATAAGAA
Source organism: Gracilinanus agilis (assembly GCF_016433145.1). Lineage (NCBI taxonomy): Eukaryota > Metazoa > Chordata > Mammalia > Didelphimorphia > Didelphidae > Gracilinanus > Gracilinanus agilis. The sequence goes on from NC_058135.1 coordinate 60,052,141, forward strand.
ACCTGGAAAAATAGGAAGAAATCAGTTTATGAGGAACCTTGAAAGCTGAAGAGAGGATTTTATAATATGGTCCTGGAGACAATAAATAGGGCACTGCTGGAGTTGATTAAATAACAAGCTGAAATGGTAAAATTGGTACTTTAGAAAGATCGGTTTGATAGCTATATGGAAGATTGATTGGAGTAAGGGGGGAGGTAGGGAGACCTACCAGTAGACTATTGCAATAGTCTAGGCTTGAAGTGATGAGAGTCTACACCATAGTGGTAGTACTTACTGTAGTAAGAGGAGAGAAGGTGGTATATAGAAATGTGAAAGTTAGTTAGAAAGGAGAGGGCTCAGCCTCAGATTGGGTTTGGGGAGGGGACTGAGAGAGAATTGAGGATGACACCTAGGTTGTGAGTTTGGGTGATTGAGAGGATGGTGTTAGATGTTTTGGGGATTGTTCTTTTTTGTTGGGCTTGTGACTTGAGATTCTCTAACATCAAAATAACTCATTTTAGTAGAATTTTTTTTGTTTGCTCATTTTTCCAGCCTTCTTCTTCCCTATGGATTTAATATTAAGGCTATGATGTTAGGACTAGTCTCTACTGCATTTCTGGAGGGAAGGCCTGTTGTCACTTTCTTGGGTGTTATTAAGTATTGTATTATTCCAGGATATCAGAGGCATGCTAGGGACCTGAAAGCTTTCAATGCTTCCAAAGTAGTCTAATTCAGGGCAAAGTCTGATTACTACTCTTCTGGTCTGAGCTCTTCAAATTCCTGACCTGGATTTGGGTCTGAGCAACAAAAGACTACTGCTGGACTCAACCCTTTTCAAATAGCTGGAGAGCCCTATTTGTTCAGAGTGGTAGAATTGGTGACTCTCCTTTGGACTGGGATTCTTGCCTTACATAAGATGCTAGAATTGAAAACCCTGCTTGCTTTTAGAGTCTGAGACACACTCCTGCTGCTTGCTTCTGAACTTCCTTCTTTCTCAGTATGCCACCTAGAGTCACTTTACCAGGGAACACCACCTCTGGGTTTGGATTCTTTTCTTAGACCACCCTGCATCTTTGACTCCAAACTGGAGTAGGCAACAAAGATATCAGTGGGCACCTAATTCCATTGTGGTTCTAATATGGGTCTGGAGATACCCCAGTATGGATCTGTTGATGCCTTAGTATTGTCTGGAATATCCTCCTGCCCTTGTGCACAGCTTCTTCCAGGGAACTAGAGTGGCCCATTGGCATACTTCTGACTGGGTCAAAGCCCAAAGACCTCACTGCCTATTCTCCCATGCTGACTTGACCTAGACAAGGACTCGTGGCTTTTCCTGGATTTTTCCATCAAGACTGGGTTGTAGATCTGTTTCTAGGGGTTTTGTGGATGGGAACTCAGCTGTATTGCTTTCTACCACTCCTCCATCTTACCTCCACTTCTAAATATTCCTTTAATGACTGATTTAATTCTAACAAACAATCCATAGAATGAATAGATAATCTCATGAGAGAAAATGACAAAAATGAGGCAGCATTTCTTTTAAAAAAATTTTTTTTTTTAGAAAAAACTTCCATGGTTACATGATTCAAGTTCTTACTTTCCCCTTCACACACACCCTTCCCCCCAGCCAGCATGCATTTCCACTGGTTTTAACATGTGTTCATTTCTAGTCTACATCCCTAATCATGTCCCAGGCAGCATTTCTAAAGCTTTGGGACACAGCCAAAGCATTGCTTCAGGTCGCATTTATATTGCTAGGACATTCATCAACAAAATGGAAGTGGAATAGATCAATGAATTGGGAAAACTTTACAAAATTAGAAAAAAACATCAGATCAAAAGACACTAATACAAAAATTAAAATTCTGAAAACCAAAGAAAAGATGAACAAAAGTGATAGCAAAAACAAACAAATCCACATTGAATTGATAAATAAATCAAGGATATGATTATTTTGTAGAAAACTAATAACAGAGATAAATAATTACTTAATCTGAGTTTTAAAAAGAAAGAGCAAAACCAAATGCTAATGTCAAAAGTGAAAAAGGAGAATTTCCAACAAAAGAAGAGAAAATAAAGGAAATTTTTAGAAACTAATTTGGCCTAATTTTAGAAACTAATTATGTGTTGATAAATCTAATGCCATAAAGTGGATGAATTTTTACAAAATACAAAATAACTAACAAGAAATGAATAATTTAAATAATCCATTCACATAAAAATAAGTTAAATAAGCCATAAATTATCTCTAAAAGGTATGTGCTGTTAGGGAGTGGTGGTGGGGAGAATGGCAGATCAAATGAATTTATATGTGAATTCAATCTAACATTCAAAGAAAAATTCATTACAACATTATGTAAGCTATTTGCAAAAATAGAAAAAAGAAGGGATTAGATACAACTTCTAGATGCAACTAGAGACTTGATACCTAAAACAAAAAAAGACAAACCAGAGAAAAACAGATCAGTATCTCTGATTAATATTGATTTAGAAATCATCAATAAAGTATTAATAAAGCAGCTGCAACAACATTTTTAAAAGATTATATCCTGTGACTGGGTTGAATTTATAACAAAAATACAGGATTGGTTAAATATTTGGAAAACTACAAACATAATAGACCAAAACAGTAACTTACCAATAAATGTTATGTACTTTTTTCAATGGATACAGAAAAAATATTTTGACAAAATATAACACTAAAATACAACAGCATATGAAATATTACATAAAAATATTGTAAAGTATCTTTAGAATTATTATCTTTCTGTTTTTACCCCCAAATGTCACTAAGATGACTTTGTTTAGTTGGCAAAGATGATAAAATATTTTAAAGATATCAATGCAGTGGATGTTCTAGGAAGGCAGGTAGAGGAACTACATTCCTGAAAGCAATTTGGAATTATTTTGGCAAAGTGACTTACCTGAATATATCCTTTAGCCAATTGATCCCATTACTGGGAAAATATGCCAAGTAAGACAAAGACATAAATTAACATTACATAAATACCACAATATCTAGAGCACCATTTTTTTGTGGCAGCAAAAAGTCTGGAAACAAAGCAGATACTCATTAATTAGAGAAATTTTTGAACAAATTGTGGTGTATAAATGCAATTAAATATTATTATTTTTATAAAAATAACAAATGTGATGAAAGATTAAAAGATTATATACATAGGAAGTTATAAATAATAATTATAAGATAAATTATAAATACGGGAAATCTGGATGAACTGATACAAAGCAAAGAAATGAGACCAGGATTATTATAGACAATGAGTATAGCACTGTATATAAAAACAACTGAAAGGCATCTGAAATCATATTAAATAAGATCACCAGAGGAAAGATAGTGAGGCTGAATGATGGGGGAAAAGATTGGTGACTGTAGTATCCAAGTCACCTCTAATGCTTATTACCCATGAAATCTTGGGCAGTCAGTTTCCATGGGCCTCATTTTCTTCATCTGTAAAATGAGAGGTTTAGACTAGATCAGTGATGATGAACCTTTTAGAGATGGAGTGCCATGCCTCTCTCTAACCCTTACCCCACACAGGGGAGGAAGGAAGTACTCCTTTTGAGTTGCTTGGCAGAGGAGCAGGTGAAGTGAGGAATGTCTTCAGCAAATATAGAGGGGGGAGGAGAGTGATCTGAGTGCTCTGCTCCCCTCCAGCTCTGGCACCTGTGAACCTCCCACCTTGACCCCTATGTGCTCCCATTGGGTTGCTAGGCAGAGGGGTGGGTGATGTGACAAAATGGTAGAGAGGAGGAAAGGAGCAACTCCACCCCTGTCCCTCTGCCTTTCTAGTAATGAACTCTGGAAGGGGGGAGGGAGGCTGAGTGCCAACAGAAAGTGCTCTGTGTGCCATCTTTGGCACCCACGCCATAGGTTTGCCATCATTGGATTAGATGATCTCTGAAGTCCTTCCAACTCCCTGTCTATGATCCTATGAAACATCAAGCTTCTCTTAGTAAATAAGTGGGAGACTACAGATGCCAAATATGGTTTTTATTGTTTGATACAGTCATTGTGTTGGTTATTTTTCTTTGTGACAAGTGAAGTTTTTATGAAGGTAGTAGGGAAGTATATCAGGAAATGTCTATGTATAAAATACAAAAGATAACAACAAAACTAATAAAATTATTAATAAGCCCTTACTAATTACCAACAGTGTACTAGGCACTGCAAGAAGCATGAAGACAAAATTGAAATAGTCTCTTCCCTCAAGGAGCTTAAATCCGATAGGGAGAAACATTTTGTGCACAAAATAAGTATATACATCTAGGATCCAGTTAGTATGAACAAAAAAAATCTCTCATTGCATTATTTAAATTTGCAATTCTTATTTGCTTGAACTAATGACCATATTTTACATAATTATAACTTCTGATAGTATGAATTCAAATACATATGACCACCAGAGGATTTCATTTGTGTGTGTGTTCTAATTGAAATTTAGTTATATATAATGTGTAATAGCAAAGGGGCAGTACAACTGGTCAGTAAAGGCACAGTCCTGAGAGCAAGGGCACTCTAAACTGTCTGTCTGGTATCAGTCCATAGGAAGGCTTGGTGAGCCTGATACCGAAATATCTGATTGGTGGGAAAGGGAGTTTCCCCCTCCTCACTGCAGAATATGTACCTCTGGATGTTTACCACTTGTTTACTGCTTGGTGATGCAAAGTCTTTTCTATGGCCACTAGGTTGGAACTGAGAATACAAATAAAAAGTTCTCTTCTCTGAGGAAATTGAGGAAATGTGGTGGGGCATTGGGTGCAGAGGGAGTGAGGAGTGGTTATGAGCTTGGGGGACAGGAAGAGGTCAGCTGTGGTTTCTTTTATCTTCCCACCCAGCTACCATGTGGCCATTAACTCATAGGGCTACTGTTTCTTGTGTCTCTTGTTTATTCTTTTCTGATCTGAGGTGAATTAATATTAGTAACAGAAAATAGAAGGTTACTCAAAGGGCCCTTGAAAAACCAAAGCCTGTGGCTACAATAGCTGTTCAGTGAGAAATTAGCACGGGGGAGGCTGTGTGTGTGTGTGTGGGGGGGCAGTGGCCAGGTAGTACAGTGGATAGAGTGACAGGCTTAGAATCAGCAGGTCCCTGGTTCAAATCTGCCTTCAGACACTTCTTAGCTGTGTGACCCTGGGCAAGTCACTTAACCCCCATTGCCTAGCTCTTACCACTGTAATAATTAAAATTATGAGATTGATAGTAGTTTAATGACTTTATTAAATCAAAGTAATAGTAGTAGTAAAGAGAGGGAAATGTAGTAAAGAGGTAGAGAAGTACTTAGCTTTCTAATCTTTGGCTGCCATGATGGGCCTGTGGCTCAACTCCGACAAGGGTTCCTTCAGCTCTCCATGATCCAGCCAGAAGACCCTGAGAAGCTCCTGGTCTGCCCTTATAAAGGTCTCCCCTTTTCTCTATCCATTAGCTCTCACATGCCACATCTCAGGAACCAATCATAGTTTCTTAATTTGCTTGGGCCACCCAGGGGGGCAGTGCCTATGGAATCAGTTTCCCATCTTGTTGGTTCCTTCATTCTTTGACTTCCTTTCTCTGAGGGTTTATCAATACCTGAATTTACTCAGTGGTCTTTGACCTCCAGGTCACTGAGAGATGACTGTTAAAAAAAGTAACATAATAAAGAGAGAAATTTGCTTCTGAAACCACTCACCTACCTTGGAACTGGTTTAAAAAAAAGAAATTAGTACTGAGTTACAAATGTTCTGGACTCAGTTGAGCAGTGAAGCTAGTTAGCAGCCAAAGCAAGGTGTGTAGCAAACAAGGAGATGGCTCATCCATAAGCTTTGCCATATCCAAAAGGACTATTATTGGGTCTTAAAGAGGGTAGAAAAGGACTCCCAGAGCAAGGGAAAAGAATAGAAAAAGAAATTCAGCAAAAAATTCCAATATATATGCTCCCTGAGGGCAGGGATTGAGTTTCCTTTTGATAGTGTTTATATTCTTTCCCCCCTCCCCCGCACTTAATCTAGTGCCTAGCATATAATAAGAATTTAATCCATGCTTGTTGGCTGACTGGTACATGGAAAGCTGATGGGCTCAGGATTAAGAAGCCTGGAAACAAACCCAGTGTCTGATGACACTGCGTGAGTGAATATGGACAATTTACTTCATTTTCTTGGGCCTCATTTTCCTCTTCTACAAAATAAGAATCAGACTATATCAAGGATACTTAACTTGGGGTCTGTGAACTTGTATTTCTAAATATCTTGATAAACTGTTAAAATGATGATATTTTGATAAACACTACAATTGGTATTCTAAACAAGTCTCTGCATTTTATTTACTAATTTATAAATATGATTTAGAGAAAGGGTCTGTTGACTTCACCATACTGCCAAGGGGTCACAAAAAACTTCTAGGCTAGATGGATTCTGAGAGCCCTTCTTACTCTAGATTTATATAATCCTATACAGGTGGACATCATTTTCTTATGCTTCACTTTCTCATGCTTCACAGACACTGTGTTTTTTACACATTGAAGGTTTGAGCCAATCCTGTGTTGGGCAAGTCTATGAGTACCATTTTTCCAACAGCATGCAGTCATATTGTGTTTCTGGGTCACATTTTGGCAATTCTCACAATATTTCAAACTTTTTCAATATTATTATGACTATTATGCTGTTCTGTGATCAGTGATCTTTTTTTTTAATTTTGCAAATTTTATTTAATTTATTAATTTAGACCATTTTTCATGGTTTCAGAATTCATGTTCTATCCCTCCCCTCCCTTAACCCCCTCCCATAGCTGATGCACAATTCTACTGGGTTTTACATGTGTTATTGATCAAGACCTATTTCCATATTATTGATATTTGCATCACCATTCATATCCCCATCAACCTATGCGATCAGGCAGTTGTTTTTCTTCTGTGTTTCTACTCCCACATTAGTGATCTTTGATGTTGCTGTTATAATTGCTTTGGGGTACCTGCACTGAACCCATATAAGGCAGCAAACTTAATTGATAAACTTTGGTGTGTTCCAACTTCTGGTCTTCCCAATATCTTTCCCTCTCCTCTATTTCCTCTATTACCTGAGACAAAACAATATTGAAAGTGGGCCAATTAATAACCCTACAATGGTCTCTAAATGCTCATGTGAAAGGAAGAGTCAGGTTGATAAGGTCAACTTCATTGTTGTTATATTTTAAGAAATTCCAACCACCAGCAACCACTACCCTGAGCAGTCAGTAGTCATGAGCATTGAGGAAGACCCTCCACCAGCAAAAAAGATTATTTCTAAAAAAAAAAAAAAAAAAAAAAAAGATTATTTCTCACTGATAACTCAGGTAATGCTTAGCATTTTTAAGTGATAAGTATTTTTAAATTAATGCATATATATTCTTTTAGACATAACATTATTTTGCACTTAATAGACTACTGGGAAACCAAAGAACTGATTTTTATATTGATATTCACTTTATTGTGGTGGTCTAGAACCAAATCCACCATATCTCCAAGGGATGCCCATAATTGATTGTGTACCTACAATGTTCCACCCTCAGAGGTCAAGCTGAGTCCTCTGAACTCACCCAGACTGGTCCTGACACCACAATAAACATGCAGTCTGTCATGGGCTACACCTTGATATCCACTGTCCAGAAGGCTCATTCTCAACTAGTATTTATAACCTTTCAGAACAGTTGGTCAACTCCAGAATGCTTTAAGGAGGCTGAAAATAATATTTAAAAAGATAAAACCAATGGACATATACAGAGCAGATTTAATTAGGAGAGAAGTTAAAGGAAGGAGGCAGAGATTACCTTTATAAAAAAAAACACAACCATACAATTAGTTCTAGATTGAGATGGCTAATGGAAACAAAACTAATGAATTCACTAGAAGTTCTTCCTTCATTCCAGATTGAATTTATTTTTTTAGCATATTGTAAAAGAGATGAATTTCCCATTAAATATTAATGCTTTGCCTAATGGATAAGACTCGACATGCTAATATCAGCTATAAAGCTTATTAAAATGTCACTGGTGAATTTGCTTTGAATGGTGTCTGGGGCCAGATAATGCTGATTTTGCAGGTGGGCTCCCATTTCAGTTCTGGTAAAGGCGAGAGACATCTGTTATAATAATCCATCCTCAATGACAGCACAGTTAATGGAAAGCCTAAGGTTCTTAAAGGACCCTTTTATTATCTTATCCATCAGGTTTATGGATGAACCGTCTTTCTTCAAACCCTTAGCTCTCAAAAGGCAGCCTCATCAGTGAACTTGCATATGTTAAAAGAATTAACAACTGAAAAAACCCATTCTTTAACAGACTAGAAATACAATTTGGCAGAGGAAAGGAAGACAGAGCCAGGAGAGGTTAAGTAGAGAGAGCTATGGAATAGGAAGGAAATATTAGCCATGACACATTGCTTTAATAATACATTAACAAATGTTGAACTGTAACATAAAATGTCGCTATTAGTGATTATTAAATACACATTATTATGGTATGATTGGAAAGTAAAAAATAAAAAGAAGAATCCATCATTAAAAGGATGCTATTATTTTTCAGAGTGAAGAAATTAATTTGCTCAATATCCTTATCCATTTTACTGCATATTTTATTTCTTTATGATTGATCAATCAATAAATATTTATTAACCATTGACTTCAGTTCAGATTCTGTGCAGGGAATTGAAGATTCAGAGACAACAAAATGACAGCCCCTATCCTCAGGGAGTTTCCATTCTATTAAAGGAGACAACATGCACACATCTATAACAGAGATGAAAAGAGGAGAATAAGTTGACTACAGGGATGTCAGGGAGAGTCAGGAATGGCTTTGTACAGAAGGCAGAGCCTGAGCCGAATCTTGATTGAAGTCAGTAACACTGAAAGATGGAAGTGAGGAGGGGGTGCTAGGCCAGGCATAGGAGAGGAGAAAGCCAGTTCAAAGGCACTGAGATGGGACATACAACGTTAAGAACGAGGATTATTGCATAAAACCAGTTTAGAGTGAATCCAGTGTGTGTGGAAAAGAGTATTTGTAATATGGATAGAAAGATAGTTTGGGAAGCGCTATAGATGTCAAATAGTGGAGTATACAATTGGGTGGCTAGATATTGACTTGGATAGAGTACAAGACTAGCGCCAGGAGAACTCATCAGGCCTCAGACCCTTATTAGCTTTGTGACCCTGGACAAGTCACTTAATCTTTTGCCTCAGTTTCCTCAGCTATAAAATGAACTGGAGAAGGAAATGGCAAAACATTCTAGTATCTTTGCTAAGAGAATACCAAAAGGTGTCATGAAGAGTCAGGCATAACTGAAAAACAACTAAATGACAATAAATAATTGAATTCTAGAGGAAACAGGTGACCATAGTATTATATTGAACAGGACAACGACCTGATGATATCTGTTGTGTTTTTATCATGTATGGGTTTAATGTTTATAAAGGCAAAAGCAAAAAGGAAATGAGCATAAGGGGGCGAAACTAATGTATATTTAAAAATGTACAGTGAAAGTCAGCCTTTTTGTTTGACAGATTAAAAAAATTGTTGACTCCTAAAAGCATGATTAAAGCTAGTTATTGGGTGAACATAAGTAAAAATATACCGACAAAATTGTTCTTCATGATAATTCTAGAAATAGAATTTAATTGATCATTTGTATTAATTGAAGTGATATTCATTTCATCCACTTATGGCATAATTAAATAACACTCAATATATTGAGTTTGTGCCTAAATACATTTCCCAACTCATCAGTTTTGCAATCCAGTATTTAGGAGATCATCTTATATATCTTTGGCCATTAATTTAAATTCCTCTTCAATGAAGAAATTGTCCTTAAATCCTGCAAAAAAACTTTACAAATATGCCTTTAAATAAAACTAACAATTGATTCAAATATGATCGATGTTTGCCTCTGTAATATATATTCATGTGTCTGTGTATACATGTTTTTTATTTTCATTTTTATTTTATATATATATATTTAAAACCCCTAAATTCTGTGTATTGGCTCCTTGATGGAAAAGTGATAAGGGTGGGCAATGGGGGTCAAGTGACTTGCCCAGGGTCACACAGCTGAGGCTGGATTTGAACCTAGGACCTCCCGTCTCTAGGCTTGGCTCTCAATCCACTGAGCTACTCAGCTGCCCCCATGTTTTTCATTTTTAAAGGATTGGTTTATGACTTTTTGTTTCTATCTATAATTTTCTGATACACTCCTTCCCATTAATCAATCAATCAACCCAAAACATTTATTAAACACCCACTATATGTCAGGAATTGTGCTAAAGGCCGAGAATATAAGTAAAAATTGAAGCATCCTTGACCTATAGGAGTCTCTAGTCTTCAGAGGAAGCTATCAGGAGCTTTAAGAAACAAGTTTAACTCCCTTGTTTTATAAGTAAGGAAATGGAGGCCCAAAAAAGTTAAGGGACTATCCCAGAACCATAAACTACTAAGGAAAATACAAGGTTGTGTTTTTTTTGGATGGAGATTGGCCCTAGGAGTTGGGAGGGGATTAGGAAAACTTCATGCAAAAGGTGGCAGTTGACCTGAGTTTTGGCATAAATTAGGGATTTATAGAGGTGGAGGTGAAGAAGGTGTCTACTTTAGGTATGAGAAATGTCAAGGCAGAGGCATTGAAATAGGAGTTGGTGTATTCATAGAGAAGAACACCAAGAAGGACAGTTTGTTTGGACCCCAGAGAATAGAAAATGGAATACAGTATAATTAAACTGGAAAGATAGCTAAGGAGCTGCTTACAAAGGGCCTTAAATGCCAGAGTTTATATTTACAACTCCCCTTGTAAAATAAAAAAAATGGTTAAACAAAGCTAATCTGTGTTTCATTTATAGTTCTCCACTTCTCTGTTAAGAGGAGGGAAATGTCCTTTATCTTTTGATCCCCAGGCCAGGACTGATCATTGCAATTAATTAATTTTTCAGTATCTGCCTACATACACACACATATATTAACATATACATATATACATACATACACATCCCATAAGTCAGGTTTTAAATCTAATTCTACTACTACTACCACTACAACAATTACTACTACTAAATAGCTCTCTCATAGCAAGGAAACCACTTTATGTCCTTGTTTCTCACTTTATCTATGAAAGTGCTGTTGTTGTTGAGTCATTTTAGTCATGGCTGATTCTTCATGCCTCCATTTGGGGTTTTCTTGGCAAAGATACTGGAGTAGTTAGCCATTTCCTTCTCCAGCTCATTTTTACAGATGAGGAAACTAAAGTAAGCAGGGTAAAGTGTCTTGCCCAGAGCCACATAGCTAGTAAGTGCCTGAGGTCAGATTTGAACTCAGGAAGACACCTCTTCTTGACTCCAGGCCCAGCACTCTATCCACTGCATTGGAGAAATTATAGTTCACTGATTTGTAAAATGAAGGAGCTGGACAAGATAATCTCGGAAGTCTGTTCTTGATCCAGCTCTCATTATAATGGGATATCAGCAATCAGTGCCTGCAGGTGGATCTGTAGTCAAAGCCTGACCATGTGAGTCCTTGGGAGGTATGGGACTCCATCTGAAAAAAAAAAAAGTAATCTTTTCCCTTCTTCCTTTAGGTCTCCAGGAGAGCTGAAATCTCAGGAAAAGTGAGAAAGGTAAGGAAGAACATGTAGAAGAAGTCAGGTGGTTTCCTTAGAGGAGTTGCTGTCTCAGTGAAGAAACTGAAGACTGAAGATGTGATGACAATGTGGAGGGAAGAGGGCTATCTCCAAGGGGGCTTTCAACCATGGTGGTGACTGGAGGCAGTGTGTGTCATCATTAGCTTCTCCAGAGGGCAAGCACAAGAAAAGCAAGAGGGGCGCCTAAAGTTGGATACCCACGCTCCTGCCTTTGCCACATAGAAGTGAAATATGGCCCTTATTGCTCTTCTGCCTTAGAACTGATCCTTAGACAGAAAATGAGGATTAAAAAAAAGAAAAGAAAGTGAGGTACAACTCCTTTTGAAGCCGTCCAGCAGCTTCACGAAGATTCCTAGTGGGTTTGACACTTACAAAGGGGAACCAAGGACTGAGTGAAAATGGGTCACAGGTTAAGGATTAATGGAAAGAGAACATAAGGCGAGAATGAAGACACACAGACACAGAAAGTTTTGGCATAAGGTAGACAGACAGCGAGTAAGCTCTGATGGTCAAGAGCTTCATGGTTAGGAGCTCTGATGGTTAAGAGCTCTCTTGCCAACTGATGTCTTGTCACTTTTATTGGGGTTATAACAGTATGGGGGGAAGGGGAGAGGCTGGTGGCCTGATACATTAACATTATGAGGTAATCATCATAAAAAGCAAACTGCCAAAACCTGAAACAATAGGTAGGGCTAAGATCTGGATCCAGGGTGGATATGGCCTTAGGCATTTACGGATGTTTGATACCTATGTTAATTGATCATTGAAGGAAAAGTAAGGAGACTGAGATAACTGACTCTCTTCTGGGGTGTAGCCTTAGGGAAGGGCTAGGGATTTGGCAATTTGACTCAAGATTACAGAGATCAATCATTAGTAGTATAAGAGTTAAGTTTTTTTTTGAATACTTCTTAAAATAATATCACAATTAATGTATACCTGGATTGCTACACCTTTTGTGGAATCAGTGTTGATTTGTGTTGAGATCTCCAAAAGTAGAATTCCTTGGGAATCTTTTCCAAATTAGGGCTGAGGTCCTTCAAAGTCAATATGTTGCCATGGGTCAGAGTTCCATATAAAATGGAGGTCTTTCTGTGCTTCCCCAAACTACTACCCAACCGGATCATTCTTTTGACAACAGTATTCAATTGACGAGGTCTTCTGTTGTTTTTTCCTCAATGCTTCGACTGTCCCTGACTCTCAAAACATCTAAGATCCCTGCCTTCCTCCTGTATCTTTGCTCTCCCCAAGTAGCATACCATTTTTCAAAATGTTCTAAAAGTGAAGCTGCTCTGTGTATTCCCAGGGAGACTTACCAGGACTGAGTTTATAATGAGTTTTTATCCACCAGGTGGTGTTACTAGCTACTCACTGGGGAGTCCCTTGTTCACTCTGGTATTTTGCCTAGGAAGGCACTGGGAAGAAGTGCTGAGTTTTTCAGGATTACAAGAGAATCAGTGTCCTTCTCTCCATAGGAGAGATAGACAAGTTGTGTAGGGATTTATCTGATTTATCAATCAGAACTTATCTCTCTAAGATCTCACCCACTAACTAAAATGTCCTCTTCCTATTTATTTATTTTAAAATAAATATCCTTATTTTATTTAATATTTGATATTTTAAATTAATTAAAAAATTAATATTTAATATTTAAAATAAATAATGAAGAGTCAAAAAGGAGAGAAAAATTCCACAATACAGTAGAACAAAGCAACCTACTCTAATACTATATACAGTGTTTCATACCCCTAGTTCCTTACCTCTACAAAAGGGGGAAGTGCCATATCACACTTGATATTATGATTTCACTTTTTGTGTTGACTTTTTAGTGTTGCTCTTCCTTTTGAAATTCCTATACTCACCAGATTTAGTTTTTGTGGATATATTTGTGTGGTTGTTTTATGTTTATTTCTGTTCTTTTTTTTTTTTTTAAAACCCTTACCTTCCGTCTTGGAGTCAATACTGGGTATTGGCTCCAAGGCAGAAGAGTGGTAAGGGTAGGCAATGGGGGTCAAGTGACTTGCCCAGGGTCACACATCTGGGAAGTGTTTGAGGCCAGATTTGAACCTAGGACCTCCCGTCTCTAGGCCTGGCTCTCAATCCACTGACCTACCCAGTTGCCCCCATTTCTGTTCTTTTTTGAACAACATGTTTCAGTAAGGGTTAGCTTTCTGACCATGGCATAATGGAGTTGCTTCTCCATAGAAGAACATATGTAAGTTGGAATGTTGTATATAGAATTTTTACTCAGCATTAAAGAGTAAGTAGATGAGTAGTATTTAATAATGAAGAAATAATGTATAATGGTGAAAAAATAAACTTCTAATGAAAGGATAAATTCCTATTGCTTCCTTAGAATCCCGAATTCTCCCAGACATAAGGTTGATCTACACTGAAGAATTCTAGACAATGTCCTTTTCAAGTGTTCCCTCAAGTAAGAAAAAGGGTACAACAGAAACTTTGGAATCAAGGTCTTAGTGTATTCACTCTCTGAGAGAATGGGATGAGGAGTCAGGTGCCAAATGAAAAGTCCAGAGTTTTGGTATTTCCCTATGTTAGCTATCTCAAGGATATCCATATCTCAATGGTAGAGGTCTTTGACCTTGACTGGCTGTAGCTGACCTATCATGGAGCAAGTTGAATGGAAGCCATCCCATCTCAAAATTCCAGCATCTCTCTTACTCCAGCCTTGGACCACTATTGTCTGCTGCTGCTGAAACACTTCACAATTCCTTATCTCCCCCACCCTTCAAGGCTGGGAATAAGAAGGTGAGAAAACACATTTTTGATCATTGAGACATTACCCTAAAGGTTAAGATATCTTTCTCTTTTTAAAAATTTAATTATATTTTTTCAGTGATCAAAAATATGGTCCACAGTATCTCAAAAGCATGTCCTCTATGTATCATCATGACTGTCCCAGAAACAGGTCCCCAGTTCCCTTCACATGGAGATATCAGTCAAGCAAGCTGATGGAGTCTCCATAACACTGACCCTTAAGACTTAAAAAGAAAGAAGAAAATTTAGTGCAACAACCCCCACCTATAATTTATTGTTTATGTTGTATATGTTATGTTCTATACTTTTGTCTCTTCCTCTCTGAAAAGAGGAGGTACATTTTCTCAACTTTTCTTTGGACAGGAAGACACAGAGATTTAAAATCAACTGTCAGCAGTCCATTATAAAAAGAGAACATGTCACGAATGGTAATAAGTTTTGCAGGCTACACATAAGGGTTATTATTCATGGATTCACTATGAATCTGTAGTGCCACAATTCTGTGACCGCACCATTCTCTGCTCCCATCAGACAGGGGAAATATAAGGGAAGGGGAATTTAGACAGTGCTTACTATGACTTCATCAATATTATCTCATTTCATCTGTACAACTCTGCAAGGTGAGTGTTATAATCTCTATTCTACATATGGGGAAACTGGGGCAAAAAGTGGTTAAGTGACTTACCCAGGGTCACACAGCTGGTAAATATCTATGACTAGACTTGAATTCAGGTATTGTTAACTGAAGACCCACCATTCAATCTGCAGTGCCACTTACTACTTCACTTTCAACTTAAACTACTTAGGGCTTTGCTCATTGCTCCACCATATTAACTCCTCCTTTTGGTTTATTTGGTTTTCCCATGATGAACAGAGGGTTTTTCTCTTCATCTCTTCTCTTCTATTCGAGATAAACTACTCAGTCTCCTGTTCTCATTCTACCTTTTCCTATCTTGGTAACTTGCTCACATTTTCCTGGAATAGACTTCTTCATCTTCTTTCCTTTCTCCACTCTAAACTGTTGGAAGTCCCTTTTACTTAAAGACCCAAATCAGGTGTCACCTCTTTGAGGAAGGATTTGATTTCTCCCTCAATAGCAATGGTAACCACCAATGAATCAATGAATATAAAAAGACAAAAGGAAACAAAACAGTTGCTGTCCTCCAAGAGCCTATTATATTCCAATAAGGGAAACCTATCTACTCAATAAATACAAGATGGCTTGAGTATTAAGATACTAGTAGCGGAGGTGTCAGGAAAAGCCCCAAGCTGAAGTATTGCTAGACATGAGGCTTGAAGGAAATGAGAAATTTTGAAAGATGGAGGTCAGGAAAGAGTATATTTCAGGCATGGAGAGCAGCCAGCACAAAAGTGTTGAGGCAAATACCATGTAAGAAGGATTGCAAAATCCATTTGGATGGATCATAGAATTCATAGAGGAGAAATATGTAATAAATAAGTCTGGAGAAGTCAGATAAGACCAAATGATGAAGGGCTCTAAATACCCCAAAAAGGAATTCATAGATTTATAGTAGAAAGAGACCTTTGAGGTCAAATAGTCAACCCACTTCTGTAAGAGGGGGAAAACTAGATATTTAAGGTATGGTCACCAGAAATCGATTAACTCGATTTCAAAATAAAATAGACCCAAGTCAGGATGACTTTTATGGTCGTTTATTTATAATTAGGAAGGTTGAAGGTAGGGAAATTGAGAGAGAGAAACTGGCCTGGACCAGGGTTTCAAACCAGGTAGGAATTTAGAGGCCCAGCAGAGGGGCACAGAAGTTAATTAAACAAGGCTTCTAGCCACAAGGCCTCCTCCAATAAGAGAGGCCTCCCTGAGGTAGAGCCTCCAGAAACACCAAGGGAAGAGAAAGAGAGTCAGCCTAACTTAGCCATGTGACAATTCAAAGGGAAGCTGCCTGAGGTCTCAGCAGAGATCCTTCAACACCAAGTTCAAAGCACCCCCCCCCCCAAGTTACCATCATATTTAAGAGATAGCATCTTTCGTCACTTCCTGCATCCACCTCCAATTTCAAGTCGACAAATGGTAGCTTCAACACTCTTTTGGACTTCCCAAAGGGGAGTCCCATGATTTTGATTTGTCACTTACTATCACGTGTGGATAACAGACCTCCTCCTCCCCACTTAACTCTAAGTTGGGTGGGGTGACATTATTGCTGGTGACTCGAGTCTGAACAAATGAATGAGGGTGAGCTAATTCCATTCACACACTTCCTCACTTATAGATGTGGAAACTGAGGCCTTGGGAGGTCAAGTGACTTGCCCAGGGTATAATCACTATAGGCCAGAGGTAAATTGAACCCATATCTTCCTGACAGAAATATTTCTCTTAACACAATATTATATTATTGTTGTTCAGTCATTTTTTTAGTCATGTCTGATTCTTTGTGACCCATCTGGGTTTTTCCTGACAGAGACACTGGAGTGGTTTGCCATTTTCTTCTCTAGCACCTTCTCTAGATGAGGAAGCTCAAGCAAACAGAGTAAAGTGACTTGTTCAGGGTCATACATCTAATAAGTGTCTGAGGTCAGACTGTCTGAGGCCAGTCTTCCTGATTCTAGGATCAATGGTCTATTTATCTACTATGCTACCTAACACAATATCATACTATCTTTCTAATAATTTATTAATTAAATTGATGATAATACGGCTTACAAAACCTTTATACTGGCAGATGATGTGGCTAAGTCTTGTTACGATTAAAAATGATAAAGACTGATATAATAAGAGAAATTAGTAGTTTAATTAAAGCCATGCTGATAGGGATAAAATCATTAGACCATGCGCCTGTAAGAATCACATTGCCTCAGCCATTTTTACCTTTGGTATCTTCCCACGCCTGGTAGCTAAGAGAGCGACTTCCTCCTCACCCAGGATTCTTATCCCCTCTCTTACATCATCATACTTCCTGTTTGCCATGAGGAATCATGAGAAATATGGTTTCAAAGTCTCCCACATGTCCATAGGGAGTCTGTTGGACACTTCCCTGAATTTAAAACAAACAGTCTTTAGTCTAGGACAGCAACAGTGAACCTTTTAGAGATTGTGTGCCCAAACTGCAGCCCCTCAAGCTGCCTGTGAGCTCCCCCCCCACACTTCCCCTACCCCTCGCTGCATTACCCGAGACGGGATGAAGGAAGTGCTTGCATTGGGCTGCTGGTCAGAGGTGCAGGTCATGTGAAAATTGTCCTCAGGCATGATGGAGAGGGGGAATGAAGTAGCCTCTTCAGGCATACTGGGGCACACATGCCACACCTTTGCCAATATGGGTCCAGGGGGTTAGAGGTTGTGGGTTTAAATAATTTAGTAGTGATGTGAACTGGAATGACCTCCAGAAATTGATGCAGAGTGAAAGGAGCAGAGCCAGAACATTGTACACAGAGACTGATATACTGTGATACAATCGAACATAACAGACTTCTCTACTAGCAGCAATGCAGGAGAGCAAGGCTGAGGGACTTATGAGAAAGAAAACTAGCCACATTCAGAGGAAGAATTGTGGGAGGAGAAACACAGAAGAAAAACAACTGCTTGATCACATGGGTTGATGGGGATAGGATTGAGGATATTGACTCTAAATGATCACCCTGCCTAGTGCAAATATCAATACTATGGAAATAGGTCTTGATCAATGACATATGTAAAAACCAGTGGAATTGCATGTCAGCTACAGGAGGGAGATGGGGGGAGGGGAAGGAAAGAACATAAATCTTGTAACCATGCAAAAATATTCTAAAAAAATAAAAACTTATTTTCTTTGTTTATTATAAAAATAAATTATATGTAGTGAATATCATCATCAGGGACCTAACGGGACTAGAATCCTATGGGATGGTTTTCCTTGGAAGTTCCTGGCTTCTGCAAAGTCTGAATGGGGGTTTATTCAACAGTAGGTTGGGCTGCATAGGGTCTGAGGTTCTTTAAAAATCATGAGACTCTGTGAAGATGATTCTTTCTTGGGCTCAGGAATCATTGGGCATGATACAGGCATTTACTATGGGCATAACAATACTTGTACTACCCTACCTCATGGGGTTGTTGGATTTGGAAAATTTTATTTAATTAATTAATTTAGAATATTTTTACATGGTTACAAGATTCATGTTCTTTCCCTCCCCTCCCCTCACCCCTCCCATAGCTGACATGCAATTCCACTGGGTTTTACATGTGTCATTGATCAAGATCATGGGGTTGTTGGGAAGAAAACACTTTGCAGACTTTCAAGTTCCATGCAAATGTAGGTTATTATCATTACTAACTTTGAGATCTAGGTACCATACAATCATTTCTGTATTAAATGTACTTCCTACATGGCTAGGATGAGCTGAAAGTCTTCAGTACTGATTCTAGCTCAGTTGTTAGATTCATCCACATCCCACAAAGCAATGTGTTTGCCTGAGAATCATTTCAAATTGAGGACATTCTGGTTCATGGTTTGGGGAAATGCTCTATGAGCAATATGATAAGATGGGAGAACCATTACTTTGTTTTTCAAATCTCTAAAGCCCTGGTTGTGACTTCCACAACAAAGGAGGTGATTACTATAACAGAATACTAGATACTGGATTTGGAGTAAGAGGACCAGCTCATGTGGCCATGTACAAGGCTTTTCCTCTCTTGCAGTCTTGGTTTCCACATCTATGAAGATGAAGGAGTTGGACTAGCTGATCTGTAAGGTCCCTTCTAGCTTTAAATCATATCAGACCTGCATTGCAAATTCTGGATAATCCAGGGACTAGATTTCATGTCACTAGAAAGGAGAAGATTGCTTCAGAACCCAGAAGTTAAGCAGCTAAAGCTTAAATTTAATTCAATTCAATAAATATTTTTTAAAAATATAAGTAAATATTTTTTAAAATAGATTTTCATTAATATTGTTTGTTTTTATATTTAAAAAAAAGCTGAGGGCATTCTCGGTTTTCTTGAAGTTTAGCCCTTAATTTTATAGTGACTAGCTCTATCTCTTCAGCTACAATGTAGGCTTCTTGAGGGCAGGGATGATACCTTTTACTTTTTTTTTTTCATCCACAGAACCTACTTGAGCCCATCACAGATGTTTAATAAATGCTTGTTTGCTTGTTCTTTTCTTTTTAAAGTCTAATATTACATAAATTATAGATTTGATATTTCCTCAGTCACTCAAAGGTGATAAAAGAAGTCTGGAGGCACCCTTGGGTACCCTATACCTCCTTCAAGAATTAACAAAAAAGGGGCAGCTGGGTAGCTCAGTGGAGTGAGAGTCAGGCCTTGAGACGGGAGGTCCTAGGTTCAAACCCGGCCTGAGCCACTTCCCAGCTGTGTGACCCTGGGCAAGTCACTTGACCCCCATTGCCCACCCTTACCAATCTTCCACCTATGAGACAATACACCGAAGTACAAGGGTTTAAAAAAAAAAAAGAATTAACAAAAAACTTGACATTATTTCACCATATGCTAACACATTAACTAGTACAGTGAGGTGGGATTTCAAGAAAAGTATAATCCTAACCTCAAATTCTGATATAAAAGGCATAAGGGAAAGTCCAACTCTGCTGTGATTTCCCAAGATGTATAATTTCTTTGATTAGTAAATGGGAGCTGTCCACATTTTCTTGTTACAGATGCAAATGTAACATTTGTGGAGATCAGTAAACATTTCTCCATTTCAGTATAAACAGACTTGACAGTTTAAATCTGCCAAGAATTGGAGAGAGAGTTATGTAAATGTGTTACAACACCAGAGGCAGCTATTTTCTTAAATATTCATAGAAGTAAATGTATATTATTACAATGAACAAAGGAGAAATTTGACTAGAGGTATAATAATTATGCTGAACTCTGCTCAAAGGAGAAGGAAAAATGCATTTTGTGACTTATCAGTATAACTTTCTGCGTAGAACATGTGATTTAAAAGTGGTTTTACAGTCTTGGGGATCATTGGACCAACAAATCCCCCAATTCAATTAATGTTCAATTCCTTCATTTAATTAAGCTTGGATTAACTTTCTTGTGAGGATTCAAAACTTTCTTACTGTTTACATATAACATTTTATTATTTTTCCATAATATGTCAAACCTATGGTCCATAAGATCTATATTTTAATAATATGAACCTTGAATAATATTTTGTGGGATGATGCAGTTGTCATCCTTGACATCAACTCACAAGTTTAGAGTTATATCTACAAATAGTTGCCATTTTACCTACTTCCTTATGACAAATCTAGCATATATTTAACATTTTGCTTCAACAAAAATTGATTTACCCTGCATTATTCTATACCATTTAATTAAACCAATATTTATTATTATGTGCAAGTCATAGGGATTTGCCCAAGCTTTTCTCAGATTTATTGCTATTTTCATGGGACGAGTTTAATTTTTTTGTGTGGAGAGCCATTTTGAAGAGGACTTGTAGCATCACAGGGTAATATCTTGACTCATGTGTGAATTATATTTAAATGAGGCAGAGTTGCAAAAAGTTGTCTTCCTCATTCTTTCTTCCAGAATTGTCTAAGTCCAGTGCTATACTAATAGTTCTTTCAAATGCCCAGTGGTATTTCCTCACTCTAAGTATTCTTGGACTTAGTGAACAAAACTGTGCTCACTAGAATGATAGGATTCACAATGCTAAATGGTAGTATAAAGATTTTCTAGATCTGTTTTATCAGACACAAGTAGAAATGGGGTCATTGGCCTGTGGGCCACATATTGCCTTAGAAAACCACATATTAACTTTATGTACATTCTATCATATTTTACTTGTTTTATTAAACATTTCCCAATGGCATTTTAATCTGGTCCAAAACTTGGAATGTTGCTTTTTATAATAAGGCTGCCATGTCTTGACACCTCTGATCCATTTGAAAACCAGAGATGATAAACAATTTATCTAAGAAGTGGTAGCCAGTTAGTGGCAAAGCTTGTTATAGCTCTCAGAATTTTATTTGGATTAGAGAAATAAGGCTCAAATCTTTACTGTCACTTTTTACCTCTGTGATATTGGGTAAGTCATTTATCCTTTTTGGTTCTTGCATCAGAAAAATGAAGAGATTGAATTAGATGATCTCTGAGATCCCTTCCTGTCCTAAATCTAGGCTCCTATAACTTGTTCAATGTTCATTTTTTTTAGGTGAAAGAGTTTGAATGTTTGAGTCTGCTTCATGTGATACTCTACTTCCTTGATTATTTTAGATGCCCTTGTATTTTTCCAATTCTATTTTTGGGTGTGACAAGCAAAACAATACACAATTTTCAAGATGAAAATAAAGTAAATTTTACAGTATGTGGCAAAAATGTATTAGCCAAGACCAAAAAAAAAAAAATAAAACACAGTCTCCAAGTCAAAAAGAAATAGGTTTATTGAGAGAGGGATCCAATTTTACAATAAAGTCAGACTCCAGTCAAGACCAAGAGACCCTGAGCCTTGTGAGTGGTCTCCTTATATACCTAAAACCTTTTCCTAAAAATATCCTTTTTTTCATGTTGCTCTCAAGCACCATATTATTGCTTAACATTAAAGTGCAGTCAGAAAAATCAACCAAAAAGGAGAAGTAAAATGGAAATCAGTTACCACATGGGTGAGTTTGAACAACAATTTCACATAAAATAGCATAGGATGGAGAATAGTTAGAAAACTTCACGCCAGCTATGTGATTTACTTTTTTTAAATGATTATTTTTAGAAAAGTTTAAGATCTATGCTATTAATTATTAAATGTCAAAAGGGGATTTCACATTCACAAGTAAGATTAAGGCAAAGGGGTCTGTTCATAATGCCTTCCTAACTATGCACAGAACTTTCTTGGCCCATTTTTCTCAATAGTCAGTAGTTTTATTGTGGTTTAGTCATCTACAACTCTCTGTGACTCCATTCAGAATTTTCTTGGCAGAGATAATATAATGTTTTAACATTTCCTTCTCCAGCTCATTTGACTAATGAGGAAACTGAGAGGGTTAAATGGCTTGCTCAGGGTCACAAAGTTGATATGTGTCTGAAGCCAGATTTAATCTCAGGTTTTCCTGACTCCAGGCCTGGAGCTTCAGTCACCTAGCTACCCTTATATACTCCTTGGTCTGCCCAAACTAGCTTTCTTGATACTCCTTACACCCAAATTCTATCACCTCTCAGTCATTGCACAAACTGTCTCTTATGCTTAGAAAGCCCTTCCTCTTCACTCTCTCCTCTTGGAATCCCTAGATTCTTTCAGATAACAACTCAAAGCTCATTTCCTTAATGAGACTTTTCTTGATGCCCAATGCTAGTGTCCTCCTTCCTAAAATTAAGTGGCATTCATTTTGTAAAAAATAATATACATACACATGCATATGTGTGTACACACAGATAGACACACACACAAATATATTTTCATATATATTTATATATGTTATTTCTCCTGAGGGAAGGAACTGTTTCTTTGCATCTTTAGCACCTGGCACAACGTCTATTACATATAGCAGATGATTAATAAATACTTGTTCATTGGTTGCGTCTCTCACTTTTCTATTTATATCATTCTTTCAAAATCTGGACATTTCCCCACATCATCAAGGGATTTACTTTATTGTCCCAAAGAGCTAACTAAATTCAGTCTCCAAGCCTGAAACCTTGAAACAGTTCCCCTTTTAGGTTATTTATGCTTTAAAAAATGTTGAAGACCAGGAGTCATATTCTCAGATGGATCTACTCTATATCATTCCTTATCTTAAAGAATCTGTCTCTAAGCCAGATCTCTATTCATAATAAAAACAGAACCACAATCCCAAGGTAATTTAATTTTTAATAGTGTTTATGGAAGAACCTAATGACTTATGTAAGCTTCTAGAAGTCTAAGTAAATCACATAGTTTCTCCTTAGCCACATGCGTATTTATTTCTTCAAAAATGCTAATAAATTAAGCAGGCTTGCAAATTAATTTGTCTTTTTCCTTAAAAGGTTGAGGTTTTTTTAAAAAATGTGTTCACTGATGCAATTATTTATAGTAGTCCATAAGGCCAGAGGATTGTTCTTAACCTAGAAGGAAAACTACCAAGAAAGTATAATAGGGGGATAACTGAGTGGCTCAGTGGATTGAGAGTCAGGCCTAGAGACGGGAGATCCTAGGTTCAAACCTGACCTCAGACAGTTCCTAGCTTTGTGACCCCGGGCAAGTCTTTTGACCCCCATTGCCTACCATTACCACTCTTCTGCCTTGGAACCAATACACAGTATTGATTACAAGATGGAAGGTAAGGATTTAAAAAAGTAAAAGAAAGCATAATAGAATATATTTGCCTTCATTTCTGTAGCAATTTATCATTATGTTATTGTTGATGTTAGTGGAACCACCATATTTTGGTAACACATCTAGAGGTGGAAATGGCATTTTTAAAAAGAACTTCATAATGAAGGTGACACCATTTAAAATTTTATACTCAGGAATTGTTTTTCAGTATTCCAAAAAGTGAGAGAAAGCAAAAGATAGAAAAGATATTGGGAAGGGTAGTATTATTCTCTAAAAAAAATGTTACCCACAAGACATTGTTACCTATTGATTCACATTTTTTTTCTATTTTAAAAAATTTTGAATATTTTCATTGTTACAGGATTCATGATTCCCCCTCCCCCCCCCAGCTGACAAGCAATTCCACTGGGTTATACATGTATCATTGTTCACAACACAAACTTCTATTTAATGAGTCTTGAAATATATATAATAAACTTCATGCTCCTGGAGACAGAGCTGGAAGCATGAGCTAAAAGACAACTCCCGTGTTACTTTATCAACTAAATTGTCCTTATCAGATTATCAGAGATGATAAATAGATCTCGAGAATCTTATAATTGTGTTGAGAAGAAAAAAATCAATTCAGATTATACAGCTGAGAGATGAATGGAGCATTTCATGATGCTGGTAGAGGGAAGTACAAAATTAGGAAAATGAGGAAAGTACTATTATCAGGACATAGTGAATGAATAGTAATGAGACTAATCTAGGAATAAGTGAGTGCTATCAGGTGAAGATCCATTTCTGCTGAGGCACAATATTCTTTTCTTTGAGAACATATTCCCTCATAGTTTCTTTCTTTCTTTTTTTAAATCCAGAAGCTATATTTGATGTGGTAAGGTTATGTATACTTTTAAAAATCAAATAAAATTAAAATTTTAATTAATTAAACTAATTAATTAAGAATATTTTCCATGGTTACATGATTTGTATTCTTTCCCTTCTCTCCTCCATCCCCCCTCCCATAGCCAATGATCAATTTAACTGGGTTTTACATGTATCATTTTTTTTTCACTAAAAAAAATTTAAGTTCATTTATTTATTTAATTAATTTAGAATTTTTTTTCCCCCTAGGGTTACATGATTCATGTTCTTTCCCTCCATTCCTCCTACCCCACCTCTTGTAGCCAATGAGCAATTGCACTGGGTTTTATTTGTGTCATTGATCAAGACCTATTTCCATATTATTAAAAGTTGCATTAGAGTTCAGTTGTGCCACAGTGTATCAGTCTCTGTGTACAATGTTCTTCTGGTTCTGCTCCTTTCACTCTGCATCAATTTCTGGAGGTTGTTCCAATTCACATGGAATTTCTCCAGTTCATGATTCCTTTTAGCACAATAGTATCCATCACCAACAGATACCATAATTTGTTTAGCCATTCCTCAATCAAAGGGCATCTTCCAATTTTTTGCTACCACAAGGAGCACAGCTATAAATATTTTTGTACTTTTTTCTTTTTCCTTATTATCTCTTTGAGGTACAGGCCCAGCAGTGGTATAGCTGAGTCAAAAGGCAGGCGGTCATTTAAAGCCCTTTGGGTATAGTTCCAAATTGCCTTCCAGAATGGTTGGAACAATTCACAACTCCACCAACAATGCATTAGTGTCCCAATTTTGCCACATCCCCTCCAACTATTACTTTCCTTTGCTGTCATAATAGCCAAACCACTAGGTGTGAGGTGGTACCTCAGAGTTGTTTTGATTTGCATTTCTCTAATTATAAGAGATTCAGAACACTTTTTCATGTGCTTATTGATAGTTTTGATTTCTTTATCTAAAACTGCCTATTCATGTCCCTTGCCCACTTATCAATTGGGGAATGATTTGATTTTTTTTTTTGTACAATTGATTTAGTTCCTTATGTATTTGAGAAATTAGACCTTTATCAGAGGTTTTTGTTATAAAGATTTCCCCCCAATTTGTTGCTTCCCTTCTAATTTTTGGTTGCATTGCTTTTGTTTATAAAAATGTTTTAATTTAATGCAATCAAAATTATTCATTTTATATTTTGTGATATTCTCTATTTCTAGCTTGGTCTTAAATTTTTTTTCTATGTTCACCTAATTTACTTATAGTTTCTGTTTTTATATTTAAGTCATTTACACATTCTGAATTTATCTTGGTGTAGAGTGTGAGATGTTGATCTAGACCTAATCTCTCCCATATTGTTTTCCAATTTTCCCAGCATTTTTTATCAAACAGTGGGATCTTGGCCCAAAAAGCTGAGATCTTTGGGTTTATCATATGTAATCTTGCTGAGGACATTAGTATAGTTTAAGATCTGGTACTGCTAGACCTCCATCCTTCATAGTTTTTTTCTCATTATTTCCCTTGTTATTCTTGATCTTTTGTTCTTCCAAATGAACTTTGTTATAATTTTTTTCTAATTCTATAAATTAGACTGGGGTTCCTTGATATCTGAATTGTCTCTTTCTGGCTTCTTGCTATATTTTATCCTCGACTTGGAAACTCTTTAATTTGGCAATTACATTCCTGGGGGTTGTCTTTTGAGGATTTAATGTAAAGAGGGATCTATGGATTCTTTCCATGTCTATTTTGCCCTCTTGTTCAAGAATATTGTTATGATTATGTGTGAGGTCTCTTGTATCTATTTGAGATGGTAGAAATGATGTACAGAGAGAAATAAGATGACCCTTCTCCTTTATAACAGTTGCCCAGGCGGGATCCTTCAGGTCAAGAGGTATATCCCTTCAGGACCCACCTGGGGTTAATTGATATGTTGATTTGGGCTCTTTAGCTAGGATAACAACTTGTATTCTGACTGTGTTTTCTCCCTTCCCAAAACAAGCTTTGAAACTACTTTAGGAAGGTACTTTAAACTTTATATATTAAACAGGAAGGATAAGTGTAAAGGACTGTGGTATAGGAGACCCTACTCTAATTATTACTAATGAAATCTCAACTGCTGGCAGATGAAGAATCAATGTAGCTTCTCTCTGGTTCAGTCTGGCCAGGACTAAATCAGAGTAGGTAAACTGCTGGGAAATCTTCAGCTTCTTCTTCTGTAGATCTTTAGCCTAACAGTTGAGTTATGTCCACCCTTTCCACCCTCTTCTTCATCTCCTGCCCACTTCCCGGATCCCTCCTGGGCCCTGGGAAACCTAGATATCTAGATGATGAAACTCCTAATATCTAGGGACAGTAGACACCAAGGTAGTGGTCAAATACAGGTTGAAACGGTATCTCAAGTGCAGGAAGAGTTTGCAGAGAGATGTTTGCACCCTCTCACTCCAAGACCAGGATCCACTGATCTCCAGCCTCAGCACAGGTCAAAGACCCAGAATCTCTCCTCAAGATTCTCAACTGCCCCTCCTGTCTCTCGCATGTCTCCCTGGGAACATTCCATCCAACTGACTTAGTTGTCAATCAAAGGTGAACTTCAAGCTCCCAGAGATTCAATATAACAATATCAGGGAAGTTTTCTTGCATAATTTCTTGTAGTATGATGTCAAGATTTCCATTTATTTCTAGGTTTTCAGGTGGACTTATGATTATCAGATTGTCTCTCCAGGACCTGTTTTTGAAGCTTTGAACCTGGACCTGTCTTCTGAATGAGATATTCCATGTTTCCTTCTATTTTTTTCCTACTTTTGATTTTTCTTTATCAATTCTTGCTCTCTTGTGAGATCATTAATTTCTACTTGCCCAATTTTAATCTTTAAAGACTGGTTTTCAGCTATGATCTTTTGATTTTTCTTTTCAAGTTTAGTCCATCCTACTTTTTATGGCTTCTAGCAGGTCAATTCTGGTCTCCAATTTCCTTATTACTTTTTTTTCTTTTTCTTTTTTTTAAATTTTAAACCCTTAACTTCTGCGTATTGACTTATAGGTGAAAGAGTGGTAAGGGTAGGCAATGGGGGTCAAGTGACTTGCCCAGGGTCACACAGCTGGGAAGTGTCTGAGGCCGGATTTGAACCTAGGACCTCCTGTCTCTAGGCCTGGCTCTCAATCCACTGAGCTACCCAGCTGCCCCCTTGCTTATTACTTAATGTGATTTCTGTGTTTCTTTTTTCCAAGTGGGAGATTCTGTCTTTTAAACTGTTATTTTCTTTTTGAATTATTTGCATTTCTATTTCCCACTTTTCTGCCTATTTTTGTCTATCTTTCTTATTTTTTTCTTGAGCTCCATTTTGATTTCCTCAAGAGCTTATGATCAATTTCCATTTTTGGGGGAAGATTGGATGTGTTTGCTTGTTTGTCTCTTTCTGTTGTTACCTCTGTACCCTGTCCCTTTTCTCCATAGAAGTTATCCAGGGCCAAGGGCTTTTTATTTCTTTTGGTACTTGTGGATTGTGGTTCTTTCATGTTGGTAGCCATTGCTGTGCTTATTTTTTTTCTTTGAATTATCTTGGCTTCTCAGCCACAAATCTGAGTCAGATGGGAAGATAGTTCTTGGTGTAGTGGACTTTAAAGACTCTTGCCCTGAAGCTATTTTTCCAGTCTCAGTTGCATCTGCTGGGTTTTCTCTGCCAGCCTGGTTCTATCCTGTCTTCGCACCCACACTTTGGATACTGAGCACTGCTTTCCACACTCCTCAGCCTCAGGTAAAGTTTAACTGCCAAAGCCCTGTGCTGTCCTCAGTGTTAAAACTGTGGGGCCCTCAGCCAGCCATCAAGAATTAATTAATTTTATTTATTTGAATTGAAAAATTTTATTTAATTAATTGATTTAGAATATTTTCCCATGGTTACATGATTCATGTTCTTTCCCTTCCCTCCTCCCATCCCTCTTATCAAAAATGAGCAATTCTACTGGGTTTTACATATGTCATTGAACAAGATCTATTTCCATATTATTAATATTTGCATTAAGGTGATTTCTTAGAGTGTACATTCCCAATCATGTCCCCATTGACCCATATGATCTATTTGTTCTTGTTGTCTTGAGAGATCATTGATTTCTAAATGTTCGATTCTAGCCTTTAAGGACTGGTTTTCGGCTTTAATGTTTTGGTTTTCGGCTATAATTTTTTGGTTTTCCTTTTCAATCTGGTCATTTTTGGTCTTCAGTTGACTTGTCTTACTCTCCAATTGCGAAATTCTGCCTTTTAAACTGTTATTTTCTTACCAGATTTCTTCCATCTTCCTCAGCATTTCATTTTTAAACTCTTCCATAGCTTGTGACCAGCTTTCATTTTTTGGGGGGAGGTTTGGATTTTTGTTTTCCCTCCTCTGTTGTCTGGATTTTCTCTGTGTAGAAGTTGTCCAGTGTTCCAGAGTTTCTCTTGATAGTCTTTTTCTTCTGGGCTTCCTTATTGCTGGCCATTGTTAGTCCCGCCCCTTTTCCACTTTGTCTTTGCACTCAGGGTCTGCCTGGGCCTTGCAAGCTCTGGGGGCTCTGGTCTCCTTGTCCTCGGGGTCAGGCCTCCTGGTAGTTCCCGGTCTGCCCCTCTGCCCAAGGTTCCTTCAGCAGTCTTTGGGGCTGCTTCCACTGCCGCGCTCTGGTCTGCACCAGGTCCTCACTGGAGGTCCAAGCCTGGGCTGGAGATTGTTATTCAAGCCTAGGGCACTCCCTTTGCCTGCACAGATGCTCTTAGGGCCCTGCCTTCATCCCCACAGAAGGTAGTGAAAGTCTGTGGGCTGGAGATCTTTATTCGTACCTGAGGCGATGCCTTCAGCACTTGGGAAAGGCCGTGTTTTAGAGGCCTTTGTCCCGGCCAGAGGCGGTGCCTTCACCCACATGGACGCTTGGGGAAAGTCCGTGTGCGGCCCCAGCTACCTGGGGTCCCTCCTCTTGCAGCACACAGGTACAAGCCCTGGGGATGCCAGTGATTATCTGGTTGCCCCAGTCCTGTTTTCACTCTTGTGCGTTGGCGTTGTGCGAGGTGTGGGGGGTGGGGGAGGGGCTTCTTCCTCTCGCGTTTTAGTGAGAGCTGTTTCACCCCTTTATAGTGTGGAAATGCCCCGATTCTGCGTACCTTCAATGCTGCGCCCTGTTGTGGGGTTCCTTCGTTCTTCTGGACTCGTTTTTATCTCCCCTTGAGGGGTCCTGTATGCTTCAGTCAGGAGAGATCGAGCAGCTGCTCCTTACTCTGCCGCCATCTTAACCAGAAGTGACCCATATGATCTAACAGTTGCTTTTCTTCTTTTTCTACTTTCACAGTTCTTTCTCTGGATGTGAATAGCATTCTTTCTCATAAGTCTCTCAGAATTGTTCTGGATTATTGTATTGCTGCTAGTAGAGAAGTCCATTACATTTGATTGTGCCACACCGCATTAGTATCTATGTGTATATATTTTCATGGTTCTGTTCCTTTCACTCTGCATCAATTCTTGGAGGTCATTCCAGTTCACATGGAATTCCTCCAGTTCATTATTCCTTATAGCACAATAGTATTCCATCACCGACAGATATCACAATTTGTTCAGCCATTCCCCGGTTGAAGGGCATCCCCTCATTTTCCAATTTTTTTGCCACCACAAAAACACAGCTAGAAATATTTTGTACAAGTCTTTTTCCTTATTATTTCTTTGATTTTTTTTATTCTTTTTTTTTTTTTTAGAAAAATTTTCAATGGTTACATAATTCATGTTCTTTCTCTCCCCCCAAACCCTCCCTCCATAGCCCATGTGCATTTCCACTGGGTTTTATATGTGCCATTGATTAAGACCTATTTCCATATTATTAATATTTGCAACAGAGTGATCATTTAGAGTCTACATCCCAAATCATATCCCCATCATCCCATGTGTTCAAGCAGTTGTTTTTCTTCTGTGTTTCTACTCCTACAGTTCTTCCTCTGAATATGGATAGTGTTCTTTCTCAAAAGTCCCTCAGAACTGTTCTGGATCCTTGCATTGCTGCTAGTAGAGAAGTTCATTACATTTGATTTTACCACAGTTTATCAGTCACTGTGTATAATGTTCTCCTGCTTCTGTTTTTTTTCACTCTGCATTAATTCCTGGAGGTTGTTCCAATTCACATGGAATTCTTCCAGTTCATTATTCCTTTGAGCACAATAATATTCCATCAGCAGCATATACTACAATTTGTTCAGGCATTCTCCAATTGAAGGGTGTAGCCTCATTTTCCAGTTTTTTGCCACTACAAAGAATGCGGCTATAAATATTTTTGTACATGTCTTTTTCCCTATGATCTCTTTGGGGTATAAACCCAGCAGTGGTATGGCTAGATCAAAAGGCAGACAGTCTTTTAAAACCCTTTGATCATAGATCCAAATTGTTATCTAGAAGGGTTGGATCAGTCCACAACTCCACCAGCAATGCATTAATGTCCCAAAGCTCCGGAGAATTTAGAGATTACCCCAGCTCTTGCTCTGACGCTGGTGGTATGGAGGAGGGGTGATGAGCTTACGCTTTGGTAGGTATAATTTTACCCCCTTATTGTGTGGAAATGCCCAAACCCTGCCTACCTTCAAGGTTGCACCCCTTGGCAGAGCCCCTTCCCTCATCTCATTTTGATTTTTGTCCTTTTGAGATGCTTTGTTGTGATTAGTAGTAGGAAGGGTTGGGAAGTTCCTTCTACTTTACAGCCATCTTAGCCCAGAACTATTGATCTATATTCTATCATTACCTTTGTTGACTGATGCTATTGGGAGCTGCATACCAAGCTTCTGGTTACTTCCATCAGTCTCTAAGTACAGTGTGCACAGAAGATTATAATACTGATTCTTAAGTTGTCGTACTGTCTGTTATTATTACTATCAAGGGAAATCTGTTTCCATTGGTCACTGGAATCATTACTGTCATGCCCTTGTGCTGCTATTTGCCCAAATTATGAGGAAATGCATAGCCTTGGGTTACCATCATCTAAAGTTCATTAAACAATAAACAGGTTTGATTCTATAACTAATAACTACAGGTATCTTTCTTGGCTCAAACTCAAGCTGCTTAAATGTCTCAGTATTCTGTTTTGTAACCTTAAATATCAGTCCACATGGACCAGAGCAGAGACCCTGCTCCTAATCCTGTCCTTGGGAACCAGTTGTAGCAAGTTCAATCCATCCCACACTAAGAGAATATTATGTACAGTAATAGAAATATTATTTGAAGAATGACTTGTGTATGTCTAACTACAGAAAAAGAAC
Source organism: Gracilinanus agilis (assembly GCF_016433145.1). Lineage (NCBI taxonomy): Eukaryota > Metazoa > Chordata > Mammalia > Didelphimorphia > Didelphidae > Gracilinanus > Gracilinanus agilis. The sequence goes on from NC_058135.1 coordinate 60,083,874, forward strand.
TAATGGAAATAAGGAAGACATAGTTTTATATATACATGTCTTTTTGTTGAATGAAGCCTTCTTTAATGAGTGGGGGAAAAGGAAGTTAGTTAACTGGATATTTTAATGTTACAAACAAATGAATGAATTTAAATGACAAAATAATAAAAAGAAACCAGAGACATGAGTAGTCACAACAAAGGAGGGAGAGCATTCCAGGCATGGGAGATAGAGAACAGCAAGATTTCACTTGACTGAAGGCATCTGACAAGAAGCCTGGAAATATAGGAAGGGTCAGTGGTTTCCAAAGTGGGCACCGCTGCCCCCTGGTGGGTGCTGTAGCCATCCGGAGGGGTGGTGATGTCCACAGGTGCATTTGGGGGTGGTGAATAATTATAAGGGGGTGGTGATAGTATAAAAAGAAAGAAGAGAAGATTTAGAAATATTTATTTATGTATTCCACTCATAATGCTTAATTTTTCTTGGACAACATACTGGACGCTGGCTTGTTTCCACGTACTCCCTCACTTGCATTGAGGTATGTGCAATTGCGCACTGCTACTGTTCATGTGGTGCCACTGAATTGCCGTTCCAAAACACGTGAGCATTATGAGCATTGCTTCGGGTAACTGCCACTCATGGGACTGGTTGATCGCAAGACCAAAGCCTGGAATGGCAGTAGTAGTACTGGCTACTGGCAGTACTACCAGCAGATTTTGGAGCATGCTATGAATCAGGAGATTTCCTGTAATTATTATGCTTAATATAACGCAAACAAAGGTTAGATTGTTGTAATATTGTGACAAGTTAAAGTTAACTAACAAATAGTATGTTTATAATTGGTGAGTATTATTTATTTATTTTGTAATAATTATATGCGCTTTACAATTAATAATATGTTTATTTCATTGGTATTTATTTTAGTTTGTTTTTTACATAAATATTTCAAAAATTACTAAAAATATTATTAAAAATACCTCCATAAAAATTTTATTTTTTCTTTCTATAGATAATAATGGCTCACCCAAAGAAAAAATGTGTTATAGACAATATAATATTGAATATTTGAAATATGGCTTTATTGAGTCACCTGTAAACAATACATTACCAATGTGCCTGATTTGCCAGGAAGTTTTATTAAACAAAACTATGAAGCCTTCCAGACTACAAGAACATTTGATTAAAATTCATGGTGATAAAAAAGATAAGGATTTATTTTATTTTCAAACACTAAAAGAAAAATTTATCAGACAACCGACATTTGCAAAACTCTTTTCAAGAGCAACCACATAAGATGGAGATGGCTTGCTTGCTTCTTACAAGATTTCGTTAATGATTGCCAAATTGGGAAAACCTCATACTATTGGTGAAGAACTAATTATACTGGCTATAAGTGAAGTAATACGTACTAGTGTTACACAAGCCAGCATCTGATATTATCAAGAAAATTTCATTGAGCAATAATACGGTGCAAAGAAGAATTGATGAAATGGCTCAAGATGTTGAAGATTCATTGTGTGGATATTTAAAAACATCTTGGTTTTCTATTCAAGTTGATGAGTCAACTTTGCCAGGGAATGAAGCTTTACTTTTAGCATACCTGCGGTTCACAAAGGAGAAACAAATTTGCCAAGAATTATTATGTGCAAAATATTTGCAAACTGATACTAAAGGAGAATCAATATTTTATGCATTGGATGAGTTTTTTAAAGAACAAGAAATACCTCTGAGTAATATCTTATTAGTAGTCACAGATGGTGCTCCAGCAATGGTAGGGCGCTATAGAGAGGTTTTCTTGCATATTTAAAAAAGGAGGTGCTGAATGCATTCACAGTACACTGTGTCATCCATCGTCAGCATCTAGTTGCCAAAATTTTAAGTGCACACCTACATAATTCATTATATTATGTAATTAAAGCTATCAACACAAGGGGCAGCTGGGTAGCTCAGTGGATTGAGAGTCAGGCCTAGAGATGGGAGGTTCTAGGTTCAAATCCAGGCCTCAGACACTTCCCAGCTGTGTGACCCTGGGCAAGTCACTTGACCCCCATTGCCCACCCTTACAGCTCTTTCACCAAGGAGCCAATGCACAGAAGTTAAGGATTGTTTTTTTTTTTTTTTAAAGCTATCAACACAATCAGAAGCAAATCATTGAATGACAGATTATTTAAACAGCTCTGTATTGAAAATGATGAAGAATTTAATTGTTTGCTGCTTTATACAGAAGTTCATTGGTTGTCAAAGGGTGCCTGTTTAGATAGGTTTTATAAACTGTTTAACTCAGTACTGGAGTTCTTGAAAGGTAAAAATGATGATTTACAATCTAATTTAATTCAATCCAAAAGTGACATTGCTTACTTGACAGACTTGTCAAATTTTTATTTGTCAAAAATTTAATGAAAGCAATCTTCAGCTTCAAGGTGATGGAGTGATTTAATAAAAACAAAATCTGTTATTTCTGCATTTGTGACAAAACTTCTTCTGTACAAATGGAACTTTGGACCAGGGGAATTCAACCAGTTCCCAAATTTATCAGGAGCAGAAAATAAAGATGAAGACATATTTTCTTATTGTGAGTACTTGGATGCTCTCCATTCATATTTTAATCTATGATTTGATGATATTTTGAAAATGAACACACCTGATTGGATTTTGCATCCTTTTTCAAGTCCAAACAGCAAAGAATCTCCACAGTTACAAGAAGAACTGATGGAAGTAACTACAAATGATGAATTGAAATTTAAATTCAAAAATGGTTACCAACAATTCTGGCGGCAAAAGGAGATCCTACGGTTTATCCTGAAATATGGGCTGTAATTCAAAAGTTCTTAATTGCATTTCCTTCATCATATTTAGTGGAACATGGATTCAGTGTGGTAACCAATTTATTAACAAAAAAAAAAGAAACCAATTGCAAATAGTCAATCACGGTGATTTAGGATTACTGCTGACAAAAATAGAGCCGAGGATTACTAAATTGGTAGGAGCTGTTATGTTGGTTATAACAGTGATATTTGTGGGAAGCTGCAAAATGCCAGTGGTCTGTATCAATCAGGACTTAGATGCCCCTTAGTATATGGAGAGCACACACACAGGCTCTCAGCAGGCTTGAGTGAAAAGGGAGGGGCACAATCTCTGGGAGCTCTCCCTTACTTCCCCCCTCCCACCAAGCAGTTAGAAATCAGTTACAAATGGTGGTTGCTCTATTGTCTTCAGATCTCAGTCAGGGAACTAGGTAAGGCTGGTCTCAAAAAGATATTAACTCTATCTAAACTATTTCCCCACAGGTTTGAGTAAGGAGAAAATAGTAAAAGCTTGATGTCTGAAGCTTTCAGGGACTGAGGAAGGATCAGGCTCCAGACTCAACTGGAGAAATTCAGTTTGAGGAGGTGAGTATATCCCTAAGTAATAGTCAGGCACAGCTCCCAAAAGATGAAGAATTTAATGATATGTGGGGAAGGGAAGAAAGGGAGATTTGACAAGGATAAAATAAGGTCAGGGAAGCCCTGAACTGTTGGGTCCAAGCAGTCCCTACCCCCAGAGGGGAAAGGGTATCTTGGTTAGCTATTTAGCTCTCTAACCTAATGGATAATCTTCTCCTATGGTCTAAATAACTAATTTGAGGTAATAGTGAGGTTGATTGAAGGTCTATTTAGGCTAAAGTAAGGTTGGCAGCTCTCTAGAGCCCCAAGATCTTGGAACAGCAAACAGAGTGACCTGCTCACTTCAACCCCCAGGAATCAGCTGCCCTTAACTGCCTTAAACTGCCCCCTCACCCAGAGTTCTTGGGTGGGGGTGGGGCTGGAATTCTCAGCTGAGGCTTGACCCACTTTCTTGCAACTGGAATTCCACTCTGCAATTTCAGTGACACACAGCACACCAGGTTCATCCTTCTCATTAAGATGATTTTGAATGTTTTAACTTTTTTTGTATTACATTCTATTCTGAGTTCAATAAATAGTTTCATAATTTCAAAGTTCAATGTTTCTAATTTACACCTTTCTTTACTATATTTTACAAAAAAGGTAGAAACATTAATACATATATCTTTCCTATTAATTGCTATTAAAATAAAAAAAATAATTTCCAGGGGGCGCTAAGTAATATTTTTTCTGGAAAGGGGGTGGTAGGCCAAAAAAGTTTGGGAACCACTGGTCTAGGTTAGGGCTTTGAATGTGTAGTGGCATTTTGTATTTGATCCTAAAGGCAAAAGGGAGTCACTTGAGTTTATTGAGTTGGGAGTCAGGGTGTGATAGATCTTGCCTTTGCTTTAAGAAAATACTTTAGATGGTAAATGAAGAATTGTTTGGAATGGGGATAGACCTGAGGCAGGCAGATCCACTAGTAACTTTTGCAAGGAAAAGAAGGATTTGAGAAAAGGCCATTGAATTTGGCAAAAAACTTAGATCATTAGAAACTTTGGAGAAAACTGTTTCAATGGAACAGGTCAGAAGCTGGATTGTAAGGGGTTAAGAAGAGAGGGGAGAGAAAGTGGTAGCACCTATTGTAGCCAGCTTTTTTTGAGCACTTTGGCTACAAAGACTCTCCCCGATACTTTGATCTCAACAAATTATCATTCTCTATCTCTTCTACTTATAGATATAGATATATAGACATAGATAATTGCCTATCATTATATTATCATTCTCTATCTCTTCTACTTATAGATATAGATATATAGACATAGATATAGAGAATGATAATTCGTTGAGATTAAAGTATCAGGTGAGTTTTTTTTTTCAATATGGGGGAAGATGTGGGCACCTTTGTAGGCAATTAGAGGGGGAGATTGAAAATAAGTGAAAGAATAGGGATCCAGAGAAGATCAGGATGAAATGGAATCACTGGAATAAATAGAGACCTTAGCCTTGGTAAGGAGTAAGGCCACTTCATCACTAAGATGATAAACATACTGTGTAAATGAAATTAACTCTAGCCCATTCATAGTCAAAAATCTACTTATCATCCCCACCTCCCGAAGGGGGAGTGGAGATAATTTAATCACACGTGACAATCTAGATAACATCATCCCCGCCTCCCTCAAAAGGGGAGGGGAGATGAGTTACCCACACGTGACAATAAGATCAAATCAAGAACGAGGGACGGCCCTTTGGGCAGTCCAAATCAGTGTAGAGGCTGCCATTGGTCCACTTGAATTAGAGGCGGACCCACGGGAAGTGAGGAGAGATGCTTTCTCTTTAAATACGTGGGTTACAACCTGGTAAAGTTAGTTCGGTGGTTCAGGAGAGTTCAGGAGTTCCAGCTTTGGACTTGGGGCTGAAGATGCTCGGCTGAGACCTCAGAATGCTTCTACTCTGAATTGTCACGTGGGTAAGTTAGGCTGATTTCCTTGGCCTACCTTGGCGTTTCCAAACTCTGCCTTAAGTAGGCTTATAGCCTCTCTGATTTCTAAGGTCTTGTGGTTTGTAACCTAGTTTAATTAGCCTTTTACCCCTCTCTCTCAGTTCAGGCCTCTCCCTCTCTCTAGTTACTTACATTTATCTTCCGAATTGTAAATAAACTACCTTAAACTGGATGCTGACTTGGGTCTATTTTAATTATGGAATCAATCTGAATTTTTGATTCCTGGCGGCCACACTTTAAATATATATTTATAAAATACCTAAAAAATCTCCCTCTTACATTATCCAATACATTTTTTGGGGTTTCTTCTCAGAATGACGATACATGCTATCCAAATTTGACTTGCCAAAAGACATCATTACCAAAGAGAGCTTCTGTCTTTCCTTGGGGGATAATACTTAGACAATTGACAATCGGTCCTGAAGGAAAACTCATTGAAATTCTGTTGAGACACAGGTTTAGGTTATTATAGATTGTAAAGAACTTCATATGGTTTGGAAGAAAAATAAATGATGCGAATGTTTTCTCAAACCACCACTATTATGAAATGTATGCTCTGAGGCTTTGAGCATGTATGAAGAAACAGTGCTACACTGGGTCCATCTCAACTGTGGCCTCCGCTTGCTTAATTCTAGAACAAAGGCTTCCCTCAGGCTCTACTCAACCAGCTCCATTCCATGAACCATGCTAAAAATAACTCAGACAATGAGAGGCACCAGGAAATTACTTTTAGCTGTGAGAAATTTGGAATTTTTCTTTTTCACGGGGCAAGCCTGCAGTTAGTTGAAGGAGGCCTGACCTCTACCAATTCTGGGAGTTGTAACTCATGGTGCAAGTGTCTAATCCATTTACTGTTACATTTGCTGACTAGTGTTATCTAAAGACTTATGTTTTTCAATGTATGCAATCCAACTTAATCAAAATGTGCATACAATATTCTCTTCCAATCTGAGCCTTAGGGGTTCTGGTGAGAATATTTTATGATGGACTTAGGCCAAGGTTCCCTCTTTGCCCGGTTGAATGTTGTGCATGTCTTTCTTGGAAATGGTCCTCTGTCAAGTGTCTGTCAATCAGTCAGCACTGGCTTGAGGCAAATACTGGCTTGCTTGAGTCTCAAGTGGGGAAGCAGCAGGAGTCAGTTCTAGTTGAGTCTTAAGAACAGGTTGATGATTAGGGCTTCCAGTGGATTTCTTATTGTTCTATCTCTAGGTATTACTACACATAATTTTATTGGTAGCTTGGTATATAAGATACTGATGAAGATGTTTATAATATTTTTCTTCTGGTGGCCTGTCCTTTCAGATGAAGAATGCTACCCACTTTGTGACTCAACCTGCAAAAGGAGAAATATTTTTTCAATATGGCCAATGTAAGAATTTGTTTTTCTAGGTTATTCACATTCATTACAAAGGTTTCTTCTTCTTCTTTTTAATCAATGGAAGGAAATAAAATAAAATAAATACAAATAAAACTGCTTTTTCTGGGTGCTCACTGCTCAAGTCCCTTAAAATCTTGCTTCCATCTTTACCTCTCTACTGCAATCCCCCCACTAATGATCCTCTTATTGTTAAATAATTGTTCCTTTCTATTCTTTATCCTCTTTGACTTCTGCATCATTTGACTATCAACTTCTTTAAAAAAAAGTTTAAAATTCTGAACTTGAAAACTGAAAAAATGCATTCCATATGCACAGAAGAATATGAAGAAAACTTTATGCTGGAACAAGGGATCTACATTTTATAGTCTCAATATTTGTGAGTGCATATGTATAATAAATTCTATATATCACTTTAAAAAGATAAATCCTTACCTCTTGTCTCAGAATCAATTTTAAGAATAGCAAGGACTCGGCAATTGGGGTTAAGTGACTTGCTTAAGGTCACATAGCTAGGAAGTGTCTGAGATCAGATTTGAACCTCAAGAGGTGGGTAACATGCTTCATCATAGGTCCATGGTAGACATGGTTCATCATTGCTTTGATTGGAATTTTAAAGTCTTTCAAAGTTGTTTTTCTTTACAAATTTATTCCTTTTGGATATATGATTCTCCTGATTCTACCCACAATCCTTTGTGTTAGCTCATCCTAAAAAAATTCATATACCAAACTTCATTCAGCCATTACCTATTAGTCTAAAAGGAAATCTGTCACTCTGTCTTGAGTTCTTTTCATTAAAAAAAATCCTTTTAATTCCCTCTTTAGGATAAGCAGGTTTGTTGACCAGGCTGATCATCCAAGATGGAAGTACCCTTGTGGTTGAGAAGCAGGGATATGCTTCTGGAAGAAGATATCATATACATGCTATCACATGGATGGGGATAGCCTTTTTCCATTGGCTAAAACTTGTGTTCAAATGAACCATTTTAATATTTTAAAGAAAAAAAATCTTTTTTAAAACTCAGGATCTCTGATCAGTGAAATAATAAAATATTATTCTTGATGACTGATGATAAAGAAAGCAACCCATTTTGTGAGATAGTGTGCAAAAAGAGAACTATTTTTTGAACATAAGTAATGTAAGAATTTGTTTTGCTAAATTATTCACATTCATTACTAAGGTTTTGTTTTTCTTTTCTTTTCCTGTAAGTCCAGAATAGGCAGTATCTATTATCCCACTTGGACAGTGGCCTTCTCTTTCTGGAATCATCCAGGGAGTGCAAATCCTGTTTGCCTGAAACATGGATATCATCCATAGAAACCCTGGGTGATGTGAGACCACCTTCTACCTCTGTATATAAGATTTTATGTCCCTGAGAATCAGGCTTGAGCTTTTGTTCTGCTTGTCCTTTTCAGTTTTAGGCACAAATGACAGAGTCCCTGGTCCCTGGAGCTTGAGCCATGGTGACCTTGAAGCCAGGATTCCAGGCTAGGTATTTCTTTTTTTTTTTTTTGAAACACATCATTTTTTATTTATTTCCTCGATGAATTTTTTTCTTTAGTGTAAGTAGTATGTGCTTTTTTTTATAACATGGCAAATGAGGAAATACATATCATATGAAAATACACGTACAACCTATATCATATTACTTGCCTTCTTAGTGGGGAGGGAGATGGGAGTAGAGAGAGAGTACACGGATTACAACATGTCAGAAAACAATTATTAAAAAGTTTAGTAACATAATCTGAAAAAATATAAAAAATAAACACAGTCACAGAATTAATGCTGGAAAAATAGACTGTGAATGTTACAAAGTAAACAGAAAAATAAAACATGAAAACTTTAATTTGTATATAAATTTTGGTCTCCCTGTGATCCTGAGAGTGTGGGGAGTGGTTGGGACAATTGTGTGCTGGACTTATGTAGATATGAAGAAAAGTAAGCAAAACCTATAGAAGACTTATGATTTCATTTTGTTACTATTTTTTCTTTGTATATGGAAATACTGGTTTTGTTTAGTTTTGTAAAATTTGGTATAAACCTGAAAAAAACCAAAAAAGTAAGTAAGTTTTGAAAATAAAATAAAAAGTGGTATGGTCATAGAGTAAAAGTAAGGGAGAAAACCTCATATGTACAGCCCAATATTGTGCTGATTTCCACAAAATACTAGAAACCCTATAGAAAATATTTCTCTATTGCATTGGGTAGCTCTCCTATGGAGTGGTTATAAGAGTTTATGGGTCCAGATCACATAGTACAGGTTAAAAATCAATGTTTTGTCATACCTATTCACAGAATAGAAATAGTGTGATGATAAGGCAGCTAGACAGTGCAATAGGTAGAGTGCTGGCCCTCGAGTAAGGAAGACTCATCTTTGTGAGTTTTCATCTGACCTCAGACACTTATTAGCTGTGTGACACTGGGCGAAGCACTTAACTCTGTTTGCTTCTGCTTCTTCATTTTAAAAATTTTAATTTTATTTTGAATATTTTCCCACAGTTACATATTTCATGTTCTTTCCCTCTCCCCCAAACCTCCACCCCCTTGTAGCCGATGCACAATTCCACTGGGTTTTACATGTATCATTGATTAAAACCTAATTCCATATTATTGATAGTTGGTCTAGAGTTATCATTTAGCGTCTACCTCCCAGTAATATCCCCATCAGCCCATGTGTTCAAGCAATTGTTTTTCTTCTGTGTTTTTACTCCCACAGTTCTTCCTCTGAATGTTGCTAGTTTTCTTTCTCATAAGTCCCTCAGCCTTGCTCTGGATCCTTGCATTGCTGCTAGTAGAGAAGTCCGTTATTTCTATTGTACCACAGTGTATCAGTCTCTGTGTACAATGTTCTGGCTCTGCTCCTTTCACTCTGCATCAATTCATGGAGGTCAGTCCAGTTCACATGGAATTCTAGGCTAGATTTCTGATGGATCATTAGGGAACCTCTGAGAACCCAGGGTTCCAGGACACACAACCAGGACAGGACCTCTAGAAACTGATATGCTATAAAGAGGGGGATTATATCTCCAGGTGTTGGGAGAGAGCATTTATGTTTACTCTTGCTAAAAATTTAAAGAAAATATTTTTATATAAAAGCTAATCTAATCTTGTTTCTATTTGGTTTGGTCTATTTCTACAACAAACTCCATGTATGTGTGCACTTTCAGCTTTCTTTTCCATTTCAAGCAAGAATAAGATTCATCCTTATTCTCCCACCCCTTCAGCCACATTTGTATATTCTTCTCATGCATCCCAATTATGAAAAATATCCAGTTCTACCACAACTCCTTACTTTCTAAACTACTATATTCTTGCTTTTTACCCTTCTTTCTGTATCCTTTCTTCAGAACCTGAGAACAGAACCAATCAACCCCTAGACTCCTGTTTTTTTCTATATGCCTTCCTCAGTACTCTCAAAAATATTAAAATTATTAAGGACTATTTGTTTTTTCCTCACCCATTAATAGACTATCTTATCACATGGTACCTTTTAATCACTCAAATAAATATATCACTCTAGGTTTCTTTAGATTCATATTTGTATTTCCAGGTTCCTGCTCAGTTTTGGTCTTTTCATCAGAAATACTTAGAAGTTATTTATTCCTTAAGGGTCATTTCTTTCCCTTAAAAATTAAACTTACTGGGGAATGGCTAAACAAGTTGTACTATATGATTGTAATAGAATACTATTATGCTATAGTATAAATAATAAGCAGGATGATTTCAGAAAAACCTAGGAATACTCATATGAACTGAAGCAGAGTGAAGAGAGCAGAACCAGAAGAACATCGTACATAGCAACAGCAATATTGTACGATGATCAACTGAGAATGGCTTAGTTATTCTCAGCAATATAATGGTCTAAGACAATTTCAGAAGACTAGTGATGAAAAATGCTATCTGACTCCAGAGAAATAACTGATGGAGTATGAATACAGGTCAAAGCATACTATTTTCACTTTATTTTTTGTGTGTTTTTATATCTTTTACAAGACCAAGATGGAAATATGTTTTACATGATCACACATGTATAACCTCTATCAAATTGCCTTCTGTCTCAGGGAAGAGTGAGGGAAGGAAAGAATTTAGAACTCAAAATTTTCAAAAATGAATGTTAAAAATTGTATTTATATATATTTGGAGAAAATGGTTTTTTTTTTTTTTTGGTCACTTACAGCCTTTTCTTTTTTTAAAATTTTCTTTATAATTTTTTACCTGATTTTTTATTTTTGTTACTTGATTCATATACTTCCCCTCCCTTTCGCCCCTCCCCCCTTTGAGAGCCAGCAAGCAATTCTACTAGGTTATAAAATGTAAGGAATTAAATTTAAAGGTTTGACTAAATATGTGAGAATTCTAAAATAATATGGTGGTCATCAATTTAAAATATTATAGCTCAAGTCAAAAGGACTTTTGATAGCTTTTATTTACAAAGAGGTAGAAAGAGTGAAAGTAGAGAAATACAAAGAGAGGGTAGAGAAGATGTCTAACCTATCACACTAAATACTGCTCCAGTGCTTGGCTCAGCCTGGCAAAGCTTGTTAACCCTGAACAGGAGGACCTGGAGTTCCACCCACATGACCTTCTCCAAGAGAGGAAAGTCTCTCCAGAGCTAATCTCTCTACAGAAGCCAGGAAAGGAAAGCCAGCTACTCACTCATCAAAGAAACAATACAAGAGCCAGGCTCCGAAGTAGAAACCAAAGTCCAAGTCCAAAGTCACCTCTAAGAGGCAGATTACTAGCCGAAGCTCCAAGCCAAAATTCAAGCTAGAGCCTACCAGCTGAAGACATTCAGGACTTTTTACAGTCGCCTCCTGTCCCTTCCCCTCTTCACAGGGGCCAACCACATCTTCCAAATTGCCCAGGGTTGCAGTGTCTGTGGGATCCTCTAAAGGTGTCACCTCTTATAGGATTTACAAGTTTCTGATTGATTGGGTTAACAAGGTGGAACACTCCAAATAAGTGACTTGTGAATTCTCTTACTTGATAACAAAGTTTTAAGTAGGGGTTAAGTAAGTGTTAACTCAAAATATATAGAGAGAATAATAAATTCCCTTTTACAACATGTATTATCACTCAATACCTATTTCCATATTAATCATTTTTGTAATAATCTTTTAAAAACTCAAACCCCACATCTACTACCCATATAAACAAGTGAAAAAAATCAAATGTTTTCTTTCTGCATTTCTATTGCCACAGCTCTTTCTCTCAATGCGGATAGCATTCCTTTTCATAAATCCTTCCAGATTGTCTTGCCTCATTGCATTGCTATCAGTAGCAAAGTCAGTTAGATTACATATGAATATCCCACAGTGTTTCACTTTCTGCGTACAATATTCTCTTGGTTCTTCTCATTTCACTCTGAACCAGTTTGTGAAGGTATTTCTAGCTCCTATGGAAATCAAGCAGTTTATTGTTCTTTATAGCCCAATGGTATTCCATCACCATCATATATCACAATTTGTTCAGCCATTCCCCACTTGAGGGACACCTAAATTTTTTGCCATGTATAAATGGAGATTTTGAATCTTGGACTTCATCCCCCATAAGTCCTTAATTTCCCCACAATTCCCTTTAATCTCTCCTGTGCCTCCACATTTGCATGGGCATGTTATTGTTTTATAGTTGGCGGTAACTCCTCCCTCTTCCTCTTTGGTTCCTGGAAGCAGGCTGGGTGAGTTTAGCACCTTTTCCCTCTAGTTTTTTTTTTTTTTAATGTTAGTTTGTTATGAATAAAACTTTATAAAACAGAATATTTAGTTATTGAATATTAATTTTAATCTCTACATTATGGCTTACCATGAAGGGACAGAATTCTCAAATATTTTTTAAAAATAGATTTTCAGTATAGTTAGTAAGTTTGCCAGAGAGCTGAGAGCTGGGGTTTTCCTTTCTTTCCCTATGTTCCTGTGGTTTTTTTCTTCTCTGGCCACTCAGCCTGCCTGCTTTTGCTCCATCTCTGCCACTGCAGACTCTGCAGTGCCGGAAGCCATTGAGGCTGTGATGTTTAGCACGGCTACTCACAAGCTGTGACAATCCAGCACCGCAGGTTGTCAGGAGAATGGAAATTCCACACTCATTTTACCCTATGTGACTCTTTTTACAGTGACATTCACTTGTATTGAAATTATTGCAATCAATATCCTATTGGAACGGCATTCTTATTAACCCTATAGCAAAAAGAACAGCATGGGAACAAAATTTGGACCAGATTGATATTATTGTATCTTTTTAGATGTAATCAACTACCATAACTATCTCCTTGATTGATGGTGAGAATGAATAGTATACATGATTTAATTAGTTAAAATATAATTAACTATTATGCTTAACTAGGAACTGATGTTCTAGTACCTTACGGATGGCTGAAAAGAATAAGTTCCAACTAAGCCAGGCCATAATGAATAATTCTTGACAAGCTTGCTTCTTTGTTTAACCACAGTAAGATAATTAGTAAATGCCAATCTTGCGATGTTTCAAAAGTTAATATGTGATTTTGAAAGTATGGGAAAATCAAAACCTGCATGAGATCATAAAGAAAAAAGGGTATAAAAATGAAAATCAGCAGATGGCACTAGAAGGAACAGCCTCTGCAATTTGACTTGTACTCTGGCTCATTTTCACTCCATTCTTCACCATGCCATCCCACCTCCAGAGACCCAACCAAGCAAAGAGCAGGCTCTTTGCACTGCAGGCCAGCCCACCAGCTACCTGCTTTTGATTCTGTTGCCTTTTCACACCCATCTGCTCCGTCAGTGTTCCTCACTGATCCCTACCCAACCTGCAGCCAATCCGAATTGCTTTTTCTAATGGAAGGGTGAGACCCTAATCCCTTCCCCTACCCAATGTAGGTTTTCCAGCCTGTGCTACCATTTTTTAAAGTTGAAATCTTAAACTGATCCTGGACTCCTGGCTGAGAGAGACTAGCAACTCAGAATTTTTTTTCACAGGAAGGTCTCGAAATCTGTTCATCATCTCCAGATAATCTGATAAAGACAATAATGAAGGTTTAGTTGGTAAGAAAGAAGTGGACACGTTTTTCTATCAGCTCATGATGCTGCTGCTGCTGCATCTCTTGCAGCATGCAGTTTATTATATATACTTCGAGACTCACTTCACACAAAAGAACCCCCCCCCAAAAAAACTTCACATTTGTGCAGAAACACAAATTATATCATCTCAAAACACAAAAGAATCTAACTGACTTCCAAAATAGAACAAGGCTAAGGTCAAACTTTGGCTGGGTCCTTATCAGAAAGCTGTGACAGGGAATATTTTCTCCGGGACAAAATGCCCCCCTCCTAGAGGAATTTATGACCTTAAGTGTCTGAACTACTTTTTGAAACAAAAACAGTTGTATTTCTGACCAAAGGAGAGAATGTTAACCTCTTGACTGTTGGTTTGCTAGGAGCTTAAAGCTTTTCATTAAGGAAAGGTGTGGATCAGAAAAGGAGTCAAAAGAGGAGTCTCAGATTTTTAACTATTTGGGACTGTTTCTCTTATTGGCTTCCCACAGGAAGGGGACTTTTCTGCATTTTCTTTTCTTTTGAGAGCAGAGAGACTAAATCAGTAGATTCAAAGTAGAAGTTTTTGGGATTTTGTCTCTATCTTTTTGGCCAGCTCTCTCATAGGCAAATACCCTATGGTTCTCCCTCTAGAAATTTTTGCTTCTTTTTGTTTACTCTATAAACAAACCCCATTCAGCCTTTTCAGGAATAATGCTGTTTCAAAGCATGCTTGAAACTCTGAAACAACAGTTTGAGTTGGTAAAGTTACAAACTGCAGTTTGGATCTGCTTAATTCTTTTCCAGGGTTTTTTTTTTTTTTTTTTTTTTTTTTTTTTGCTGATTGAATACCTTGCAGTTGAGAGCTTGATTCAGGGGAGAAATTCATTTCCTCACACCTCTCTGGCTTTTTGGTTTACCCATACCCATTATGAGGATCATGCACACTATGCTCTGTGCAGAATTCTCCCTCATTGTGACGAAATTCAGAGCTCTGACAAACGAAATCTGAATGAATGAAAATACTGGGGGAGGGGAAATAACCTTAAAAAGAGATCTGAAAGTTTATTGCTTGCTAATTATTTTCACCTTTCCCCCTCAGAATAGTAAACAAGTCTTTTAGGATTGGTAAAAAGGATTTTGACTACACTGCTTGTAACTTGTCATTTGCTTATATTATTATATTTGCTGATTTCTTTAAGGTTTAAATTTTTCAAGTTTATCTGTATTAATCTAATTAATATCTATTCTGTTATATGATTCTTTATCTGTACTATTTCTCTATGATTTTACTGAATAACATATCATTGTAAAAAGGCAATGAACATCTTACACAAAATTTTTTTTTAAGTTGTAAAAAGCCCATAAATCTTATGTGTCCTGGATTTGTCTTCTTAACTATCGAGGTCATATGCTGCTTATACAACCTTGGTGAATATAATGACTTAAGAATTTAAATTGTAATTTTATAAGGGGTCTTTAGAAATGACTTTATACGTTCTGGATGGATGATAGGTTTATATATATATCAAGCAGGAAGCCAAAAAGAGCTCCTGCATGCATGATATTTAAAATTTTTAGTTTAATTTACTTTCCCACCAGAAGGATCTAAAATTCTTGGTGATGTTTTAGACCCAAATAGGTTTTCATCAGCAATTGTCTAGGTTGAAAGATTTGCTATACCTGTAGAATTTGTGACAAGAATAGATTTTTTTAAACATCACACAGCAAGTGGCTATCTATAAACTCATGTAAATCCTATACAATAATGGGTTTGTTTGCTATTGTCAATAACTGGTCTATTGTGAATTTTGGGAATTTAGTACTTTATTTGAATGTACATGATCTACTATATTATTGTTTTTATAAATCTGTTATTCTATAAAATAATTTGCATTCACAGTAGTTCATGTCCAAGTTTAAAAAGGAAATTGGATCTCATTTTTGGGTGAGAAACTTTTCCCTATTCTATTCTAAAAAAAAATTTTGATTTTTAAAATATTCTTTTATTTTTTTCCCTTGTATGTGTAATAGAGTTTTGAGTTTCTTTTTTCTTTCATTTTTGTACCTCAACCCATTATCAATATTAATTTTTTAAAATTGCAGTAATATAAGTTTAAAATGCATTTGTTCTAATATTAATGCATACCCCGAAGGCTTTAAACTATAGAATAATGCCAATGATCATTTAAATAATTATGGGACTTTGCTTAATAATTCTGATTCCAGAAGAGTATTTAAAAAGAGCCACTCCACAGTGCTAAAGAAGCACAAAGCCAACGTGCACAGTGCAAATTGAGCACAAAGTCAAAGAGACCAACTAATCCCAGTAGGATTGATGTAATTTTGAGCCAAGACAAGAGGACTTGAACTTGTTTGGGGTTCGAGGTTGCAGTGCTTAATATATGTTAAGATGCAAGACTTCCTCTGAACCACATTCTATCCAAGCACCTCATCCTGGCTACCATTCTGGCTCCTATAATCTAGTCCCTTTTCTGTCTTTTACAAGTGTGGCAAACTTTCTGTAGTCCTGGCTACTGATTGGGTAAGTGCATAATTATTTAAATCACTTTAATTGGGCACTGATTCAAGGACCTGTTATAGTTTTATTTTTTCCTTTATTTATATTTTTTAAGACATGACTTTGACATTTTCTATTTCATCCACAAGTTATTTTTTTCTCTTTTATGTAGATTTTAAAAAATGTTTTTGATTTATTTTGCAATTTAGGCAGTTCCCGCTTTGAACTTGGTGCTGAAGGTTCTCTGCTGAGACCTCGGACTGCTTCTACTCTGAATTGTCATGTGGGTAAGTTAGGCTGACTTCCTTGGCCTACCTTGGCATTTTCCAACTATACCTTAAGTAGGCTTTTACCTCTCTGATTGCTAAGACCTTGTGCCTTGTAGGCTAGTTAAATTAGCCTTTTAACTCTCTCTCTCCATCCAGGCCTCTGCAGGCCTGGACTAGCCTCTCCCTCTCTCTATTTCCCTACCTTTTACCTTCCTAATTGTAAATAAACTACCTTAAACCCGATCCTGACCTGGGTCTATTTAATTATGGAATCAATCTGAGTTGTTGATTCCTGGCGGCCACACTTTAAATATATATCTATAAAAAATACCTAAAACTTATAACTCAGCCATGTATCCTTGAGTGATCCCTGTGTTATTATCCATCTCAGGGGGAACTTTGTTATTGTGGTGAACTTTGATTTGAATTTAGGAAATTTTAAGATAAGAAATTTGCTACCTCCCAGAATCCAGACAATGAACCTGTTTGGAGAAGATGCCAGCAGAGACCACACACTACATCAAGAAGATCCAGAATTTAACTTTGGAATGTGAATTTGAACTTTGGGGGGGTTGAAAGCATTTGTTTTGAATGTATACTTTTATACCAAAGGGAACTGCCCCCAAATTGGCTTTTTGTTATTATAGCAATAATTGATTTTGTTCTTTTTTTCCCTTTTATCCACAAATTATTGCAATTTATATGTTGATTATGTTTTTATGATCCACTGGGGAGACTGGTCTCCCAAAGGATCACAGGAGAGTATGTATAAATGGAGATTTTGAACCTTGGACTTCATCCCCCATAAGTCCTTAGTTTCCCCAAAATTCCCTTTAATTTTTTCTGCACCTCCACGTCTGTGTGGTCATGTTATTGTTTTATAGTTGGAGGTCACTCCTCCCTCTTCCTCTTTGGTTCCTGGAAGAGAGCTGGGTGAGTTTAGTACCTGTTCCCTCTAGTTTTTTAATGTTAATTTATTATTAATAAAACTTTATAAAATATAATATTTAGTTATTGAATATTAATTTTAATCTCCCCAGCCACCACAGAGAGAGTGGCTATGAATATTTTTGTACAAGTATCCTTATTATCTCTTTGGGTACAAACATAGTAGTGGTATTGCTGGATCAAAGGGGATTCATCCTTTTAAAGCCCTTTGGGCAAAATTCTAAATTGCCTTCCAGAACGGTTGGATCAATTCACAACTTGGGGAAAATATTATTTAAAAAAGACTAATCTCAGCTTTGCTGAACAATTTATTTTCAATTGTAAGCCTCTCTCTTTTGCCTTTTGGAATTTTATATTCCAAGATCTCACCAGATTTTAGTGAAAACTGCCATATCTTTTGTGATCATGAGTTATTCTTTGTTACTTATTCAGTTTCTTTCTGTTTACTTATAGTTCTGGATTTTGACTATGAGTTTCTTATTACTTTTCCTTTAAGGAGGTGACTGGGGGATTCTTTCTGTTTCTATGACTTATTTCTAATAAATCTGAATTGTTTCCATCCCTCATGTTTTGAAATATGGTTTCAGACTTTTTTTAAAATTAGGTCTTTCAAGGAGTTAGATTCTTAAAACATTAATTCTTTTTTCCCTATCTGTACAACGTATGTTATTAAAAAATTTTTAGTCTTAAAATCTTTATTTAATTAATTAATTTAGAATATTTTTCCATGGTTACATGATTCATGTTCTTCCCCTTCCCCCTCCCCCAATAGCCACACACAATGCTGCTGGGGTTTACATGTGTCATTGATCAAGACCCATTTCCATATTATTAATATTTGCATTAGGGTGATCATTCAAAGTCTACATCCTCAATCATATCCTGATCAACCAATGTGATCAAGCAGTTGTTTTTCTTCTGTATTTCTGTTCCCACAGTTTTTTCTCTGAATGTGGAGAGCATTCTTTCTCATAAGTCCCTCAGAATTGTCCTGGATCATTGCATTGCTAGTAGAGAAGTCCATTACATTTGATAAAACATCAATTCTTGATCTGTTTGCTCAGTTATTTTTTTCTGTATCAGATATATTACAAGTTCTATTGTTTCAATCTTTTAATTTTTTCTATCCATTTCTTGCTGTTTTATGGAGTCATTCATTTCTGTTCATCATTTTTGGTTTCCAGAGATTCCAATATGTATATAGTAAGGTTTATCACTTTCTTTCATAAGCTACCAGTTCTCCAAATAATTCTTTCTTCAAAGGTTTTACTTCATTTTTGATCTCCTGCTTTATTTTTCCAAGTATTCATATAGTTGTTATGAAAGATTCATTTCTCCTTTGAGGCTCTGTTTGTAGTTGTTATGGAGTTATATCTACAAGAATTTTTGATGTTGGATAATGTTTTCTTTGATCTCCCCAGATTTAGTTTCTTAATGGAGGCTTTGTGTCAGAGCCATGATGACTGGAGTATTTGTTCCTGTTTGGTTTCTACTTGGTTCCCCTGGGTCCTTACATTGAACCCCATCGCTAAGAATTTAACGCTCTTCAATCTTTAGGATGCAGAGAACTGAATCTTTAGGACTTGCTCTGGCATCTTGGATCAGAGTGCTAGGGTTCCTTAGAATAGCTAGACCTGCAATAGTCTATTTTAAGTGCTAACTGGCACAACAGCTTCATGCTAGTCACTGCCAATCTAGTCCAATCACTAGTCCAATCACTGAATCATTTTAAGTTCCCCAGTTTAGGATTTTTCTATCTTTTGTTCTGCTCTGTTCCGTTCTGTTCTGTTCTGGTCTGTTCTGTTCTGTCCTGTCCTGTTCTGTTCTGTTCTGTTCTGTTCTGTTCTGTTCTGTTCTGTTCTTTCTTTTGACTCTAAACCACAAATCCTGCCAAACAGTGGCATTTACTAGTTACAAGCAAAACATATGCAATCCCTTCAACACAAAAGTTTAGAGCTAAAAGGAACAACAACAAAAAAAGTATTTTTTGTGCAAAGGAAGAGATGCATATTAACTGTCAAATAATACAATATGTTGTTGTTATTAATGGATATTTTGATACCTAGGAGAGTAGAAAAATAACTTTATTTTAATAAAGTTTGCTAATATGTGGATAAAGAAATACAGTTCTTAGGATTTGAGCAATTTTGGACAGAAAATGAAGTGTGGTATAAATATAATGACTCACATCACCTTATGAATGATGTACGGTTATGCCTTTCTTATCTTGAATAGTTTAATATCTTATAGAAGGAAAAAGAATTTTAACTTTAAAAGAACTATCAAACTACTAGCATAAAGAAACATTGTTTCAAGGACATGAAATGAAGAAATAGACCTTGTAGAAGACTTTTGGGTATCAAGGAATTGTGGTACCTCAGTTCATTTGCATGTAACTATTTTATGACTAATGCAGTTAAAAATAAAAAATGGAAACAAACATTTGGAGGGTAGGACAAGGTAGGATTTTTGAAAGACAATCAATTTGATGGAGGAAATTTATGGAGTTGTAACTTTTTAAATGAAAAGTGATTCACTGAGAGTCAAGAGACTCTCACCGAGCTCATGAATATGCAGGCAACTAGTACAGGAACCTAAGAAAAGAACTTGACAAAGAAGGAAGGCTGAAAAGCTCCTCATGTCATAGTTACAACTATGACTGTTAGAAGCAGTCAGCCAGTAGAAGGCTCTACCTAAGAGTGATTGTCCACTGTTGGGAGAGAGAATTGACTTTACTAGTTAAGAAATTCAGTAACTGTTTCTGTCCTTCAGCACCACCTAGAGATGGAGTGAAGTGAAGACACTTTTTGCTGCCACTCTTTGAGCATAAAAAAAAAAAAAAAAAAAAAAACAGAGGCTTGGCAGCTACTGCTTTAGTATCGTGGAGAACTGGCTAGATTTGTTTGTCTCACTTAAAAAGTCAGCCCGAGTTTCTGTGAACTCCATTCTTACTGAACAAGTGAGTGAATAGCTGGTTAGGCTGGTTTATCCCGATAGCCAGAGTGTTAATCAGGAACTTTACTTATTCTCTGGCTTAAAACAAAACAAAAACTGCTATTTATACTATGAGGTAACACTTTTCTGAACCTCATTTTAAGGTGATTTTAATCAAAAGGCTTTGGAAAGGCTAAATGCTAACTATTATGTTCCAAGAGAATAGAGGTGAGGGTTTCCCTAGCTGAAAACTGTTGAAGATAAACAGAGAACAGTGAGAAGAGTAAGCAGTTTAGTGCGACACAGATAATCGTGAATGAAGTAATGACATCAAAATTCCAAAGTCTAAAGCTGTAAATTACCCTAAGTGCAAGAATTTTCCCTTTCTCATGTTGCTTTGCCAGATTCCTCTGAGTATGTGCCCATTCTTCATCATAGTTATTGAGTGAATTGGTGAGAGAATGAGTCATGTGGATTGTGATATTTTAATATATGAATAAACAAAGTTATTATGGCTGTAGCTTATTGTTAAGTAGATGTCTAGGTCTAAGTTTTAACAAATCATTTTAAAATAGGGAATGTATTAGTGGTGAGTAGGAGGATTATATTTCCCCTTGCCAGAGGGGATAACTCTGGGATTCTGAGAGCTTGAGAGCAACAAGTTGGGAGCAGTCTGTCTCTTGGAATCTCTTTTTCCCTATCCTGGATACCACATACACTTCCATACTTCCACACCTCATGGACTCAAATGCAAGGGCATTTGACCTGGGCCTTTGGCTGTCATTTCCTTTTTGGA
Organism: Gracilinanus agilis; assembly: GCF_016433145.1. Classification (NCBI taxonomy): domain Eukaryota; kingdom Metazoa; phylum Chordata; class Mammalia; order Didelphimorphia; family Didelphidae; genus Gracilinanus; species Gracilinanus agilis. The sequence continues at coordinate 60,105,068 of NC_058135.1, forward strand.
GTAGGTGGTCAAACATTGTTCTCAAGGTTTACATGTCTAGAATTCGGAACAATTAGATGATTTCAAAAGATCCAGAGGTCCTGAGAACAATGAGTGGGACTGATTGGTGGTAAGAGAAGCTTTTGTATTGGAGAAGATGCCTGTTGAGAAAAGGAGATGAAGCTCCTGCTCTGACTTGCTCAGATATATGGACTTCTGGAGAGATTGTACAAAATCGAGATGAAATATAAAATTCCTAATTAGTACTCCTGCTAACTGCTTTATGTTGTGATGAAGTTTAAGTTTCAGTGTTTTGACACATCATGACAATAAGTTTTATGTTGTTACTAAATCCTGTTTTCCCATCATCCCATCATTAAGTTACAAGAATCTTTTGCATCCTTTAGCATTTCCTTTGTGTGTAGAAACACTTATCTTAGGCCTGATTTATATTCTCTAATAAGTACCTTTATATTTTGCCCTTTTGGGGAGGTCCTACACATGATGTAGAAATTAAGCCATAAATAAATTTTCCCCTGGGGTATGCATGCTTAAACCAAAGAGGGTGAGAAAGGGAAGCCAAGGTCCTTCTAATTAGAAGCTGTTCTTTCCAGAACTGAACCTTGGTGAAGAAAGGAATGGGTACAGTGTACCTGGGCTTGTCTATGGTTTCCAAATATTAGATTAGAAGGCCATATCTAGTTTTTGAGGGGCTGATTCCAAACAACCTTGAGTGCTAAAATCCTTTTAAGAGTCCCATATGTATTTGGGATTCATCTGATTTTGTTTACTTTCTTTTTAAAAGGAACCTGGTTGTCCTATTGTCAGGTGAGTTCTTCAACTGGAAAAATTGATGATGCAGGAACCTTTAAGAAAAGAAAAACAGTTTCCATTTCAGACTCTTACTTCCATTATCATGATGGGGTGGGATGATGATTGGTACTTTGCTTGTTTCCATGTGCAATATGATTCAACTAGCTGAGGGTTTGCCCCTGGTTCTTGGGCTCCTTTCTTTTTCTTTGTGTTTCTTTTCTGGGTAAGTGGCCAAATATCATTCTCCAGGAGAATGTATAGAAGTGTAAGGGCAACATTATGAGTTTAAGAGTTCTAGATGCCTTTCATCCAATGAGTGGAGGTGATTTACAACACAGGAAACTTCTGTGTCAGAGAAGATAATCATTGGCAAGAGGAGTAGCCCAAATTCTTGATCCTTTCTTTCCTTTTCTTTAGGAGAATGGAGAGAATGTGGAGCTGAGATGAAATTTAAAAGCCTAATCTGAGAACTACTCTTCATTCTGATGGGATTTAAGTATCAGCCACGCCAAGAGATAAAATAGTCATTAAAGAATAAGTTACTGAATCCCACTTTTAATTCAATCTGTCAATGCACATTGAGTCTTACCTATTTTAGAATTTCATTGAGTAACATTTTGCTCCCCACTTTGGGAAGAACTAGACATGAGACAAAACCCAAGCTTTAAGAATTCCACCTCTCAGGAGGTAGCTGGGTAGCTCAGTGGATGGAGAGCCAGGCCTAGAGATGGGAGGTCCTATATTCAAATATGGCCTTCGACACTTCCTGGCTGTGTGACCCTGGGCAAGTCACTTAACTCCCATTGCCTAGCTCTCACCACTCTTCTGCCTTAGAGCCAATACACAATATTGATTCCAAGATGGAAGGTAAGGATTTAAAAAAAAAAAAAGAATTCCACCTCTTCCCCAGGCTTACAGATGGGAGGTATAATGAACCAAAAAGGGTATGGAAAAAGGACTTTGGTATTGTTGTTTCAGATTCCTCATGAACCCATTTGGGGTTTTCCTTGCAAAGATACTGGAGTAGATATTTCTCAAGCTAATCTTTTACAAATGCATAACAGATAAATTGGGTTAAGTGACTTGCCTAGGGTCATACAGCTAGTAAAAGTTTGAGGTCAGATGAGTCTTCCTGATTCCCGGGCAAGCACTTTAAGCATCATTCCACCCAGCTACCTCAAGAGGAGCCTTGTCTCTTCTCATTAGAAATCAGATTCCTCAGGGCTCAACCTAGACTGGCCAATATGCATAGAAGAAAAGCAGAGACAATCACAGTAGGAAAGACTCACAGGACCCTAGGACCTTGGACCCAGTTAATTTTGGACCCACATAGACATTTAATGTTTGGATAAAGACATTATCCAAACTTCAAAAACTAAGTATATTCCCAAACCTCAGTATACAGAATGGCCAGGTTCATAGCAATTAATTTATAGTTACATATTACTGTTACATATAGTTATGTATGTAATGCAAGGTGGCTAACAGAAACTTTTTGCTTCTGTAATTTCTAACAGTCACAAAAAGCCAGTTAAACATCTTAGAATCTTCAGAAAGTCAGTTAGAACTTAAAGCTATAAATAGAGGGGAAGTCCAACTGACAGGGCTTTTGCCTTCTGGCTTTCGCTGTGGCTGGAGGCTTTTGCTTTGGCTTAGCCTGTTAGCTGCGGCCTTTTGGCTTGGCTTTGCTTCAGCCTTGGCCTGTGCTTATTTGTCTTGGGGAAATTTGAACCTATCTCATTTCTCTGGACCTCTCCCTGATCTCTCCATCTACATTCCCTTCCTTTCCCTGAATTTTCTTTGGGCCTTGGGTGGAAGGGAGAGCTTGGTGATTGAACATTGTGGGTTTAGTTTCCTCAAATAAGTTACCCCTAGTTTTAGTGATTTAATAAGGACTTTACTTAAAAGGCAGTCAAATCTCTTGACCCATCCCCCACCATCACCCCTCTCCCTAGCAGCAGTTAGAAATCCTGAACCTCTTTCCTCTGACTAACCTGAGTTTAATAAATCCCCTTGTTACCTACTCAAAGCCTCTGGTGAATCATTGTATCAGAGATTGAGGCTAGGGCTAAAGAGGAAAGGAATAATTTTCTTTTTATTTCTTTAAAGAACTGGGGCATCCATCTTGGCAGGAAGTACCTACCCAAGACTTCCTCCAGGCATCAGTTTGTCTGGCAGGGAGGGGCCCTCTCGACTCCTCCCTCAAGAGACTTTAGAAACTAACAAGAGAAACCCTCCAGCCAAACCTAAACATTTCTTTCTGGCCTTAATTTCCTCCCTGTATCCTTTGTCTCAAGCCTCTGGGAATAAACCTGTTTGAGCTACCCTCTCTTACATACCCCCTTTCCTTTATCTCCTATATACCTTCCTGTACCTTCATTCCTCCTCCAATCACCTTAAAAATCACCTAATATCCCCTTTATCCTTCCTCACACCACACAGATTATTTACTTCTTGATAACATGTATTACATTATTACATATTGAATATCCTAAAGGCTATAGATTGTCAGTATATTCCAAATAGGAAAAATTATTAGTTTTCTTTTATAAAGATATTTAATTTTACCAATTACATACAATAACAAATTTCCACATAATGTTTCAAAGTTATGTGATCCAAATTGTCTACCTCCCTCCTCCCAGAGCTGGCAAGCAATTCAATCTGGATCATACATATAGTATCATGAAAAACATATTTCCATGTTGTTCATTTTTGTAAGAGAAATAATCATATAAACCCCCAAACCCAAATAAACTATATTGAAAAATCATATACTTTGATCTGTCCAACTCCCACAGTTCTTTCTCTGGAGGTGAAAAGCATTCTTCGTCATAAGTCCCTCAGAATTGTCCTGGATCATTGTATTGCTGAGCATGGCTAAGTCTATCACAGTGGCTTAAGGAAAAATTATTAGGAAAAAAATTACAGTGGGTACCCTTTAGTACTCTAAGGAATCCTGTACTTCATTGTGGGCTTTTATCCCCCAATGCAGATTTCCCCCATGGGATCCTCTCATTTTCTGTAGTCCTTGTATATGCTCTTTCAGAAATCATAGGATTATAGATTAAGAGCTGGAAGTGACCTCAAAGACCATATAATTCAACCACTTCATTTTAAGGATGAAGAAACCAAGACCTAAGGAAATGAAGTGACTTGCACAGTCACACAGGCAGTAAGAATCAAAGGCAGGATTTGAACCCTGGACCTCTGATTTCAGTATTAGTGCTTTTACCATTGTACCATATTGTCCAACATCAAAGATATATTCAACTTGCTTGAGATCTTCCACTGCTTCTTTGCATATAGCATAGACACTAACAAAACATTCTTTCTCACCTCTCATAATTTCTATAATATAGTCACTCACTCTTTTCCAATTATACATACCCTTGATTATTTTTATGCCTCTTCTCACACATATGACAGTAGTATACAGCAACATGCTTACAGCTGTAGGAATCTTTTCATTGCCATTTGAGTCATCTACAAGATTTTTTGCAGGGGAGAATTTTATTAATTGGGGCAGCTAGGTGGCTCAGTAGATAGAAAGTCTGGCCTGGAGCTGGGAGGTGCCTAGGTTCAATCTGGCCTTAGACGCTTCATAGCTGTGTGACCCTAGGCAAGTCACTTAACCCCCATTGCCTAAATCTTACCACTTTTCTGCTTTAAAACCAAATGTGAAGACTCCAAAGAAATAAATAAAGACACATGAAGTGAAGCAAGGAAAGCAAAGGAAATCAGAACATGGTATGCATACTGTCTATATTTTATATATGCATATAAAATTAGCATTACAAAAGTTCTATGAGAAGAAAAAACTTTGAGAAAGGGATATGATAGCAGATAAGGCATTAGAGGGATTTTTGTTCATTAATATGCATATTCTTTAAAAAATCATGAATCAGAATTTATGGTTTAGGACAGTGATGGGCAAACTTTTTAAAGAGGGGCCCAAAGGAAAGGAAATGCTCATCTGTCAGTCTGTTTCTAAGGCAACTCCTTCAAAGTTTCATTGTATTGTATCCTACTCATTGTATTTGTCAGATTAGGAATAATGTCTCGGGGCTGGATAGAACATTTTAGGCTCTCCTTACCCCCCCCCCCAATCTGGCCCGTGAGCTGTAGTTTGCCCATCACTGGTTTAGGATATGATTTTTAAAAGTTTGCTTATTGTGGTTACTAAATTCATAATGAAAAATGACTTTAAAAAGGAGGAAACAGTAGCATTTATACTAGAAGATCGTTTCACTAAACAAGTTTCACTGAAATTTTTGAGTTTAGTAGTCTTTTTAGGAATGCTCTGTCTTTTCCTATTGTTAAGTCAAGTATGTATTAATTTCCTTCTATGTATTTAGGTAGCTTGGCAGGAGTGTGTGAGAGCCAGCTTGAACCAACTTTTGTTGTTGTTTTACTTTTAAAGAATTAATTTGTTTATTTGTTGCATTAAAATACCCAGGTAACTCCTTCTAACCCTCTGTTCCTCATACTAGAGAAGGCATCAGTTGATGAAAAGATATATGAATATATAAAATTATGTCTTGCTTATTTAGTTCTTTCTCTAGAGCCATTCTTCAAATTATATTTCTGTTGTTGTATATGATGTTTTCTTGGTTGAACCAACTTTTGCGAGTTGATTGATTATTAAAATTTTAGTGTGAGCATTTTTGTTGTTTAGTTGTTTCTATTGGGTTCTACTCTTCATGACTCTATTTGGGGTTTTTTTTGACAGATAAACTGGAGTGGTTTTCCATTTCCTTCTCCAACTCATTTTGCAGATGAGGAAAATGAGGTCAAGAGAGTTAAGTGACTTCCCTGAGATCACACAGTTAGTAAATTTTTGAGGTCAGACTTAAACTCAGGAAGATTAGTCTTCCTGATTTTTCAGGCTCAGCACTCCATACACTATGGTGCCACCTAGCATTTACACAATAGGAATCAACAAATGATATAAATTGGCACTTGATTTATTGTTCTGTTGAAGACTTAAGAAAGTGATGGGAAAAAAATGTTAATGTAAATCAAACTTAAAAGGTTGTTCCCCCCCTCCCCCCAACTAGAGTTCATTGTAAAACATTTGCCAGCATATTCCTACCTACTGGATATCAAATCAATTTCATGGTCAGGAAGACCTGGGTTCAAGCCCTATCTCCAGTTGTAGCTGGTAATGCGGCTTTGGTTAAGTTTCATCTTTTCTGGGTGCTTTAGGATAACTCCCTATGACTCTTATTTGCAGAGCAGATGTTCCCAAAAAGGAATTTGCTTCTAGGGAGGTATCTGCCAATAGTCATAGGTCCAGTATCCATTCCCTACTCCCCCAAATATCACTCAGTACTTCAGAAAGTACAAAAGAATTTACTTCCATTTTAAGTTTCCTATTTTGATATAAAGCTTTACACTATAAATCTCTTTTAAAACAAAAAGTACACAATGAAAAATACTTGGCAGATTCTCAGTGTGACTCATTCTTCCTGAATAGTTTTCCAGAATCTCCCATGACAATGATAGTGTACCATAGCTTGCTCATGAAAGGCTCCTCTTTGGTTGTACTTAAAAAAAATTAATTTGTTCATTACATTAAATTACCCAGGTAACTCCCTCCATCCCATTCTTTCCCATATTAGAGAAGGTATCCTTTGACAAAAAGATATATGTATCATTAAGGTGATGATACTACAAAAGCTCTTGCATTTGTTGAATAGATTATATTCTGGCTATTAACTGAGTTGATACTAAGCAAATGATAGGGGTTTAAAAAAGATGTCAGCATCCTTGATCAGCCTCTATGTGACTTAGCAGAATTCCCAACACATCCAATTCTCAGCAATGCTTAAGTAAACATTCTCCTTTAGCCTTCACACTTAAACCATAAATAGTACCGTGCACCTAAATGTGAAGGTGTGTTGGAGGGGAAGAGAAATGGAAAAAGGGCAGATAAGGTGTTCTCATTTCCTTGCTTTTTATCCTGGCTCCTTCATCCCTATAAAATTGTCTGAGACTACTAGGAGGAAAGGTATCTGTCTCCTGCTATGCCCCTGGGGAAGAAAGGAAGTATATAGGCTAGGAACTCTTTGTGGATTCTAATAACTATCTATAGTGTGTATGTAGAGAGCCCACTCTTTGACCAAGACCCCACCAAGGGCTTTTTGCTCCTGGAAACTAGGCCCAATCTTGGGTATGACCACCAAGAGGATAACATTCTTTCTTTGACATTTGATCCTACTTGGGGTTACTCTAGGACATATATATCTCCTTGTATAGGTTTTCCTTAAATATGAGTAGAAGGAGTTCTCAACTCCCATACAAATATTTAAGGTCGCTCATGTAAATCAGATAGAGGAAAGTCTTTATTTTACCTCAGTTAAACTTAGATGTAAGAGAATCATTGGGACTCATAAACTGATAACTAGATAGGAGGGCTAGGCAATCAGGGTAAGTGACTTGCCTAGGGTCACACAGCTAGGAAATGTCTGAGGTCACATGTGGGAGGCCAATAAGAGAAAAAGAGTCTTAAATAGATGAACATCTGAGACTCCTCTTTTGACTCCTTTTCAAGATCCACACCTTTTCTTAATAACATTATATGTCCCATTGGAAAGCCTTAAACAAACCAACAGTTACTGGGTTAACAATTCCTCTACAAGAAAATTAAGATCTATAAACTCTAAGAATATTCCTAAGTCAGCCAAGGTCAGAGCTAGACAAAACTTCATCCATCCAGGTGCAGTCCTCCCTATAAAAAAATACAAGACTCAATTCATTTATGATATCTATAGAATATAGTTATGATTCTCAGAATTTGCTTGCTGATATCCAGGCAGCTAGAATTCGGCCTTGGACCCTGTTCTATCTTTACTTTGAAGCCTCCAAGGATTTTCTTTTGTGTGATTTGTAACCATGAGCTGTAAGTTTTTCTTTGTGTTCTTTGTGTGAAATGAGTCTTGAAATATATATTTACATATGAAATAAACTCCATGCTCTTGGAGCCAGAGCTGGAAGCATGAGGTAAAAGACAACTCCCTTGTCCTGTCCTTATTTCCTTATCAACTAAACTGTCCTTATAAGAGATGATAAAGAGATCTCCACAGTCACATTTAAACCCAGGACCTCCAGTCTCCTCCAGGCCTGGCTCTCTATCCACTGAACTAACTAGCTGCCTGCAGCATTTCTTAGTGATGAGTATTATTGAACACCCATGTCATGGCAGAATCCCTACAATGGAATCACATTTTTTGAAAGAAGCAGATTTAAAAGGGATGTTAAGGGAGTTTCTTTAAAAAAAAAAAAAAGACTGGATGCCATTATTCTCTAAGGTATTAAGCAATGAGCTCCATATATTATAGGCTAAATTCTCATTATCGAATGGAGACTTCATTCTTAAAATATGAGTAACCAACAATTATGAAAGAATTTATTGTTACTTGACAATTAGGCAGAGTAGAGGGCAGAACTAAACCGAATAGCTAAATATCCTTATAATTTTTTACCATTCCACAAATTCTGTTTACTCTTCTTTATTTAACAAAAAATTTGGTTTATATTGTTAACTTAAACATTACTGAGTTTGAACAAATCCAGTTTTCTAAATTTTATATAAACACAATAATAATTGACATTTATATGGTACTATAAAGTTCTATACTATTTCATTTGTTACTCATAATATGCTACAAGTCAAGTACTATGAGCATCATTGTCCTCTTCTTCTTCTTCTTCTTACTTTGATCTGGAAATGTGATTTCATCGTATAATGAAACTCTCAGCAGGGAAGTTACGTGAAGCTCATGAGAGGCAGTATAACAGAGGGGATAAAGGGGAAGGAGGGGGGAAGTAAGCATTTATATAGCACTTATTGTGTGCCAGGAAATATGCCAAGTGCTTTTTGCAAATATCTCATTTGATCTTCACAATACCAATGGGAAGTAAGTACTTTTATTATCTTCAGTTTAAATAGGAAGCTGAAGTAAATGGCAGTTAAGTGACTCTCCCAGGATCACACAGAAAGTAAATAAGGTAGACTGGGTTTGCCCTCTAGTCTTTCTAATTCTAGGTTCAGTACTTTATCAATCATTCAGTAAGCATTTATTAAGTTCCTACTATATGCCAGGCACTGTACTAAGTGCTAGGAATGCAAAAAGAGGTTGATGATAATTCTCACCCTCAAGAAGCTCACAATCTAATGAGGGAGACAAAAAATATCTATAAGCAAGCACGATAAATAGATGATTCCCTCCAGCTTTCCCTAGAAACCAATCTTGCAATGAAAGCAGGTCTAGGTTCACATTTTGCCTTTGAGAAATATTAGCTGTATAGATAGTTGATGCTATGACCAGCATATGATTCCCTCTAAGTTGTAAAAAAGGTGGGGCACCAGGGATGTAAAATGTGACCTAATGGTTTGTGGGTACACACACTGGGTTGAAGGAGAGACAGGACCAGCCAGGATAGGGAGACCAAGAATCAAGAATGGCAGTTGGCCCCAACGGTCACCCTGCTCACCCTAAGCCAGGGTCTTTGGAACCAGCAGGCAAGGTAAAGGTTTTAAACAGTTTAATTATGATTAACTAAATAAAGGTGGGATAGGGGATTTTGCACTTAAAACCTAAAGGGCAAATCACAGGGGCAAGGGGAGGATTTGTCTACTCTAATTCTAATTGACCTAGGCCAGGCAGGGCTCAAAGGAGCAGTACTGGAGTCACTGGGAAGGCTGCTTCAAACCTGGTTCCAGCCAGGTTTGACCAGCACAGCTAAAGGGCTGAGGGTGGCTTTGAGGGTTCTCATGGTAATCCAAAGATGATCACAGGATGCCAAAAGCCAAGGTGGTGGTCCAAGGTACCCAAGTAGAGAGAGTGTGCTTGAGATGCTGTCCACCATATCCCAAACCCCTCCTCTACTTGGTGCAGCTCTGCAGGTCTTGTCCACTTGCTGAAAGCCACCACCACTCAGGATCCCAGGGAATCAGGATGCAGGGTGTCCTTAACTCTGAGATCTCCCAGGGCTAGCAACAGTTTGTGCCAAACACTAATGGAGTCTCAGAGCACAAGCCCTACTTCCTGCTCCTTCATTCCATCTTGGAATTCTCCAGCCCTTCCTGCTAGGTCCATATAAACTATATGCAACTAATACTAAATAATCTTCCTCATAACAAAGTCCCATCCCTCTATGTTAAAGACACAACCCATCACTAAAGATTGGTGGCAGCATTGGCAATCATTTTTGAGATCATGTGCCCAAACTGAACTTCAAGCTGACTGTAAGCCCCCCACATTACCCCATTAGGTGGACAGAGGGTTGGGGCATGCAAAAAAATGTCTTCGGTTGCTGTGGAGAGGGGAATGGAGCAGCCGCAGCTTTGCCAACATGGATCTGGGGTATTAGGAATACTTCCTGGGGTAGTAGTCAGGTACTTCCATCCAGCTCCTCACCTACTTTTCTCTGAACACTCATTGTTTGGGTCTGTCATTACTCATGCCAGATGGTTTCTCTGCTAGTCAAATGTAAGGGTTCTTTGCAGTGAACACCAGCAAATAATACTATCAAGGAGGAACTCTTAGTTTTGACAACTATTCTCTTGTATCCTCACCATCAATTATCCTCTTCCAAAAATTCTGTGCAGTCAGAGTAGGGCTTCTTCGCCCTTTCAATACCTCCCCCCTATAACATCAAAACTAACTCTACAGAATCAGTGTCAAAAACAGCAAAAGTAGATGATGCAGAAGTGAAGCTAAGCAGCCAAGGACAACCAGGGTAGAAGGTCTCTGACTTCCCTGGTCTCAGTCCCACTAGATGGTATATATATCTCTAAATAAACAAAGGTAGAATCAACAAGGCAGACCCTGGGGGCAGGTCTGGAAGCCTTACTTTGGCTGCTGAACTTTCCTCCCAGTGGACAATACCACTGGGATCATCAGGCAGAAGGCCCTGGGAGCAGCTGTGGCAGCTGTTGCCTCAGCTCTGGAGATTCCCCCATGCCCATAGCTGGAGGTTGATTAAGTGGAAACCACAGGCACCAGGCTCTTAGGGCAAGACCTTCAGCCACACTTCTGACCAAGGAAAGACTTTGGGTGCTGGGCACACAGACTGGACACTTGTCCTATCCCAAGCTGTGGTAATAGGGGAGGAAGAGTGAGGAAAGATCCCAAACCAGTGAGTGTAGTTGCTGAGGGATTAGGATCTTGTTGGCTGTAATAACTCCCTAGGAAAATAGAGTCCATGGTTGGTGCCATTGAGGGAGATGAGATTTCTGTTTACAATGGCAGAACCTGGGGTGGGGTGAGGGGAGGCAGGCTCTTATTGGAGCATCTGAAGTCAAACAAGGATTTGGGCTTGGTCAGGGGATTGGTAATTACACCTGACCCTAGATTATAGAAATTGGAAAAATGAAATAGGGCCCAGGAAATAACAAATAAAAATATTGTGAAACCTGAAGCATTGTCTCTGAATGCCCTAGGAAAACCATTAGGACTCTAACATAAAGCTAATAATTAAGGCTATTGGCCTGACTGCTAATTTTTTTTAATGAGTAGGCAAAGGAGAAAGAATCCAACTAATGAGAGCTATTTTGAGGACAGAGAAGATCACAGCTCAAACTCAGAGGAAGGTGAAAATAGCTACTTCTAAAACAGCAAAGAAAAACAATAAATGGCCACAAGCTCAAAAAAGAGCTTTTGGAAGAGCTTTAAAAAATACCTCAAAAACCAGATGAGAGAGATGGAGGAAAAATTTCAGGAAGAGGTAAGAGATATGCAAGAAAATCAATAAAAGTATGAAAGAAAGAGTCCTCTAAATGGAAAAAGAGACCTACAAACTCACAGAAGAAAATAATACATTAAGGACTAGAAGCAGACAAGGGGAAACCAGTAAGGCAACAAGAAATAATGAAGCAAAATCAGAAGAATGAAACAATAGAAGGGAATATGAAATATCTTATCACACACACAAAAAAACCCTGCCCTCGAAAACAGATAAAAGAAAATAATATAAGAAAAGTCAGACTCCCAGAAAGTTATGATTAAACAAAAGAGTTTAGCTACCATACTCCAAAAATTTGTCAAGGAAAACTGCCTAGAAATTCTAGAACCAGAGGGTAAAATAGAAATTGAAAGAACTCACTGCAAAGAGATACTCAAGATGAAAATGGATAGGTACCTCATTGCTAAATTCTATAGCTCCTAAGTTAATGAGAAAACAATATAAGGAGCAGCAGCAACAACAACAACAAAATTTAAGACTTAGCAGTTTCAAAATTAAAAGAACAAAGGACATGGAACACAATATTTTGAAGAGGAAAGGACCTGATTTTAACCCAGCAAAGCTGAGCATAATAATATAAAGGTGAAAAAAGGATATTTAGCAAACTAAAGGAATGTCATGTACTCTTGGGGGAAAATTCAGAACTCAGTAGAAAATTTGACCTATAAGAAATAAAAGGAAGTATTTATGAAAGATCAATTACAAATGGCCTAAGGTCAAATTGTTTAATTCTTCTATGGGAAAATGTCAACCATAGCCCTTAAAATGAAATTACTACTTGAGTATTTTGAAAAGTATATATATATATATATATATATATATATATAT
>NC_058135.1:60117821-60147683 GCF_016433145.1 Gracilinanus agilis
TATATATATATATATATATATATATATATATATATATATATGACATGAAGCCAAGTTAAATAAAATGAAATGAGCTAAAAAAAATATAAAATAGATCAAGAAGAGGTAAAATGGAATAATTATCTCATATAAAAAAGGAATGAGGGCAAGAAATGTTACAGGGAAGGGGAGAAAAGAATGAAGGGGTGATAGTACTAGAATCCTACTTTCATCAGATCTAGGTTAAAAGAGAACCATTTATATAGCTAGAAGGGTAAAAGTCTTCTGAACATACAGAAAAACAGGAGGGAAAGGATATAGGATAAGTGAGAGTCTAAGAGTTCCCATAAGGGACTGAGAGACTAAGAAAGGGAAAAGTAGATTAAGAGAAGAGAGAGCAGGGGGATAAGAAAAAGGAGAGATACTTAGAAGGTATTATATTTCAAGAAATTGGGGGTATGAAGAAGAAGAAGGACAAGATAAATGGATTTTAAAAATCAAACTCATGTCAAGAAATAGGACATTGGGGGCTTCTTGGTTAAGAAGGCTACAGAGTAGAAGCAGCATGCCTGATCTCTCCTAACCCACATTCACATGACACCTCAAAAGGACACAAAAACCAAATCCAGATGAATGAAGGGACCCACAATAGGGTGCAGCATTGAAGGTATGTGGGATTTGGGCATTTCCATGCTATAAGGGGGTGAAATAGCTCTCACTGAAGCATGAGCTGATCAACCCTCACCCACACACCTATAGAGCCAAAGCCAGTGCACAAGAGTTAGAGAAACCTTGGGGCATTCATTAAGTTCTTGGCAGCTACCTGGGATCACCAAGGTCTGCTTCTGAGAGCAGCAAGACTTAAGACCCCAAGAGACCAAAGAACACGGTCTTTGAACGCAGACCTTGAGCACAGACCCTGGGTGCAGATCTTGGGTGGGGACCTAGCACAGAGGGGTGCCTGACAGTGGAAGCAGCACGCTTAGACTCTTAAAGGAGCTTTGGGCAGAGGAGCAAGCAAGGGGACCACCAGGAGACCTGACCTTGAGAACAGCTAGACTTGAGACCCTAGGAGCCTAAAGAGTGCACAGACCATGGGTGTGAGGATAAAGCTGAGAGGGGCAGCATTACACTGTGACTCAGGCAAAAACTGCTCCACAGCTTGATAGACAGAGAGCCTGCCTGCCTTACCCAGACTTCTGACTGAGAAAGATAAGCAGCATAATAATGGCAAGCCAGGCCCAAGAACCTCCAAAGAGAAAGATCAAGAAGAAAGCTTTAATACTCGTTAACTTTTACACAGAAAATATCCAGACAACAGAACAGACAGCAGAGGAGAACAAACAAGATATCACATCCATACCTTCCCCTCAAAATGAAAATTGGTCATAAGCTCTTGAAGAGTTCAAATCTGAGATCATGAGAAAGATGGAAGAGATTTGCCAAGAAAAGTGGGAAATAGCTCAAAAGGAAATTAAGAATTTAAAAGACAGAAACTCCCAATAAGAGAAAGATGCCCCAGAATAGAAAGAATTGATAAGTAAATTGGAGACCAAAAAAAAAAAAAAAAAAAAAAAAAAAAAAAAAAAAAGAAAAGAAATAGGACATTGTTGGGGAGGACAATGAAGGAAGTTTTAGAAAGGTGGATTGAATAAGAACTAAAAAGTAAAGAGGAAGGGACAGGGAGGGACCTTTAGACATTGGGCCTCTCAATTAGAAAGAGATGGGCAAAGGGAGAGGATAAGGGAATGTTTATAAGAAGGGGTTCAAATTGGAGAAGAAATGAACTGAAGAAATTGGACATCTGAGGAGGAATACAGAAAAAGTAAGGGAAGGACAAATAATGAAGAAAAACAGAATGAAGGAAATACAAAAGTAGTAATTATGGCTTTGAATGTCAATGGGATGAATTCACCCATTAAACAAAAACAGATAACAGAATGGATAAAAAAGCCAAACCCCAAAATATGTGTCTACAAGAAACATACCAAAAAATGACAGATACACATAGAGTAAAAAATAGAAATAAGAAAGAATATACTATGCCTCAGCTAATTAAAAGAAAGCAGGGGTAGTAATTATCATCTCTGCCAAATTTAAAGCCAAAATAGATATAATCAAAAGAGATAATTTGGGAAACCATATTATGTTGAAGGTTCCATAGATAATGAAGCATTATCAATATTAAGTCTATGTGTAATAAATATGAGACCATCCAGATTTCTAAAGGAAAAAAATATTTGAGGTATAGATAGAAATAGAAAACAAAATAATCATTATGGGGGACTTTAATTTTCCCCTCTTAGACCTAGATAAATCTAATCAAAATATAAGTAAGAAAGAAATCAAGGAGATGAATGGAATATTATAATGTTCTATTAAATTATTATTTCTCTCATTTGTTCTTGAACCCACTCATTCTTTAAGATTAATTTAGTCTTGGGGGCAGCTGGGTAGCTCAGTGGAGTGAATTGAGAACCAGGTCTAGAGACAGGAGGTCCTAGGTTCAGATCTGGCCTCACACTTCTCATCTGTGTGATCCTGGGCAAGTCACTTAACCCCCCACTACCTAGCCCTTACTACTCTTCTGCCTTGGAATCAATACACAATATTGATTCCAAGATGGTAGGTAAGGGTTTTTAAAAAAAGATTGTTAGTCTCCAATCAGTTTTTACTTTTTGTTTCCATAGTCCTTTATTATATACAATTTTTATTTTATTTTATTTTTTGGCAAATTTTATTGTATTATGAACTGAAAAGGATACATTTAGAATTTCTGCTTTTCCATATTTAAATATAATATTTCTGTGCCCTAATTTAATTAAAGAGAATGATGACAATGAGACAACATACCAAAATCCATAGAATACAGCAAAAGCAGTGATTAGAGGAATATTTACATCTCTGAATGCTTCTATTAATATGATAGAAAAAGAAAAGATGAATGAATTAGAAATGAAAATTTAAAAACTAGAAAAAACAATTAAAAAATCTCCAATTAACATCAAATTAGAAATCTTAAAAGTTAAAATGAGATTAATAAAATAGAATGTAAGAAAGCCATTGATTGAATGAATCTAGGAGTTTTATGAAGAAATCAGCCAAATACATAAATCATTGGTTATCATGATAATAAAAAGAAAGAAGAAAACCAAATCACTAACATTAAAGATGAAAAGTGTGAAAATACCCCCAAATGATGATGAAATTAAAGCAATTATTAGGAGTTATTTTGCTCAATTATATGCAAGCAAATTTAACAATGTAAGAGAAATGGAAGTGTACTTACCAAAAATGTTAACTGCCTAGACTATCAGATGAAAATATAAAATATCTACATAAACCCATTTTAGAAAAATAAATCAGAGACATCAATGAACTTCCATAAAGAAAAAAAATCAATCAGATGGATTTACAAAGTGAATTCTACCCAAATAATTCCAATATTAAATACATTATTTGAAATAACAGATAAAGAAGGAGTTTTTCTAAAGTTCCATTAATGAAGCAAATATGGTGTTGATACCTAAACTGGGAAAATAAAAAAAACAGAAAAAAAAATTATAGGACGATCTCATTCATGAATATAGATGTAAAAATCCTGAACAAAACATGAGCTAGGAGACTATAACAATATATCACAAAAATTATACATTGTGATCAAACAGGATTTATACTATGAATGCAGGGATAGTTTAATATGAGGAAAATTATCAACATAATTGATTATATGAATAAGAAAAGCAATACAAACCATATGATTATATTACTAGATTAAAAAAAAGCCTTTGACAAAATATAACATTCATTTCAATTAAAAACATTGGAAAACATTGGTATAAATGACCTTTTCCCTAAAACTACACAAGGCATCTACTTAAAACCATCAGCAAATATTATCTGAAATGGGTATAACCTAGAAGCCTTCCCAATAAGATCAGGAGTAAAACAAGAATGCCCATTATCATCAATATTATTTAACATAGTATTAGAATTGTTAGGAATAGCAATAAGAGAATAAAAGGAAGTTGAAGGAATCATAATGGCCAAAAAGGTAATAAAACCATCTTTGTTTACAGATGACATGTTAGCATATGTTGAAAATCCTAGAAATTTAACTAAAAAGTTAGTTGTAACATCAATAATTTTAGCAAAGTAAGCAGGATAAAAAAATCTGCATAAATCATCATCAGCATTTTTATATACTACTAACAAAACCTTACAAATAGAGATAGAAAGAGTACTACATTTAAAATAATCGCATATAGAATAAAATACTTGGGAATATGCTTGTCAAAACAAACCCAGGAAATACATGAACATAATTATAAAATACTTTATACACAAATAAAGTCAGATCTAATGGAGAAATATTTATTGTTCATGGATGGGCATAGTCAATACAATCAACTGGGCAATCCTATCTAATCCACTTAGTCAATTCCATCCCAATTAAATTACTGAAAAATTATTTTATTAAGTTAGAAAAAATAAAATTCATTTGGAAGAACAAAAGATCAAGAATAGCAAAAGAATTAATTAAAAATGTGAAAGAAGGAGCTCTAGCAGTACTAGATTTTAAATTGTATTGTAAAGCAATAATTATCAAAACTATCTGGTATTAGCTAAGAAATAGATCAGTGGAAGAGTTCAGACATGCAACAAACAACAGTAAAAGATTATCAAAACCTTGTATTTGATAAAAGCATAGATGAACCAGGTTTTTGTTATAACAAATCACTATTGATTTATAGCTGCACTACTTGTGGTGGCAAAAAATTGGGAACTAAAAGGATGTCCCTCAATTGGGGAATGGATGAACAAATTGTGGTATTTGATGGTGATAGAATACTATTGTCCCATAAGGAATAATGAACAGGATGATTTGAGAAAGAACTGGAAAGGCCTATGTGAACTACTGCAGAGTAAAATAAACAGAACCAGGAGAACATTGTACACAGTAACTGAAACATCATGGAATGATCAAGAAATGTTATAAGACTTTGCTACTAACAACGATACAATGATGCAGGACAATTCTGAGGAACTTATGAAAAAGAATGCTACCTACCTCCAGAGAAAGAACTGTTGGAGTAGAAATGCAGATGAAAACATATGATTTGTCACTTATTTATTTAGGTATATGATTTGGGGGGGGTTGGTTTTATAAGATTACTCTTACAAAAATGAATAATAGGGAAATATATTTTGAGAGATAATACATGCATAACCCAGTGGTTATATACCCCAGACCTTGTCAACTCAGGGGTACAGGAGGGAGGAGGTGAGAGAGACAACATGAATCATGCAACTTTGAAAAACTTGTGTGTAAATTTGTTACTGGAATAAAATAAAGATAAAAAATTTTTAAATTTTATATTGAAAGGTAAAAAAAATAATTTTTGGTAGAAAATTTTGGAATAAATGGAAAGGAATTTGGCAAAAACTATATATAGACAAATAGCTTACATTATTAGCTAAGATAAGATCAAAATGGATACATAATCTAGTCTTAAAAGGAGACATGAGTAAATCAGAAGAACAGAACATATTTCCTATCAGATTTATGGATAGGAGAGGAATTTATGAGTCAATAAGAGATAGCATTTTGAAATGTAAATAAGTACATTAAATTGAGAAGTTTTTGTACAAATAAAACAAATGTCAAGATTGGAAGAAAAGCAGAAAACTGAGGGGAAAATTATAGACAGCCTTTTAGATATAGATCTCATTTCTAAAATATGTAGAGAATGTTGTCAAATTTATTGGAATAAGACCCATCCCCCAAATGATAAATGGGAAAAAGATATGAGCAGTTTTTGGATGAAGAAATCAAAGCCCTATATAGGTATATGAAAAAAATTCTCTAAATCACTATATTAGAGAAATTCAGGCTAAAACAGTTCTGAAATATTCTCTAAATCACTACATATTAGAGAAAATCAAGCTAAAACAATTCTGAAATATCACCCCCCACACATCAGATTGGTAAAATGCAAAAGGACAAAATGACAAATGTTAGACGGGATGTGGAAAAATAGAGACACTAATATACTGTCACAAGAACTGTGAACTGATCCATTTTGTAGACAAATTTAGAATTACACCCAGAGAATTATAGAATTGTGAACGCCCTTTTTCCCAAGGAGATCAGGGGAAAAGGAAAAGAACTCATGTTCCAAAACTTTTTTAGCAGCTCTGTGGTGGCAAAGAATTAGAAATGGAGGGGATGGCCATCAATTGAAGAATGGCTAAACAAGTTGTGATATATGATTATGATGGAATACTACTACCCCATAACAAAGGATGAGCAGGCTAATTAAAAAAAAAAAAGCTTGAAAAAATGATACAGGATAATGAACAGAGAAATGAGTAGAATCAAGAGAACATCACGCACAGCTACAGAAGTAGTGCTGGAAGAAGAAGCTGTGAATGTTCCCTCCAGAGAGTGAACTGAAACATGAAAGACTTAATTTGTATGAACGAGTCTGTCTCCTGGATTATGTATTTTGTGATGTGAGCTAGTGGAAAAGGCCTGAAACATGTGGGTAAGTTCTATTAATAAATAAAGAAATCCTGTGTAAAACAAAACCAAATGCACTTAAAATTAGAAGAGAAACCGTTAAATGGGGGAAAGAAGAGATCATCATCTT
Organism: Gracilinanus agilis; assembly: GCF_016433145.1. Lineage (NCBI taxonomy): Eukaryota > Metazoa > Chordata > Mammalia > Didelphimorphia > Didelphidae > Gracilinanus > Gracilinanus agilis. The sequence continues at coordinate 60,124,454 of NC_058135.1, forward strand.
TGCGACAAATTTCTCTTACAAAGGTCTGTTTTTTTATATATAAGAAACCAACTAATATACGAATCCATAAGAGCTGTTTTCTAATGTATGTCATTAAAAGATACAAAAAGTATATGAGCAAGCAAAGGGGCCTAAGAGATGTTAATGATGGAATATAAACAGGGAGAGAGACCCTAACCACAGCTGTATGTGAGTTTAGATTTGTTCCCACACCAGCTGGGTTATGTCTCCTTTAAGTCCAAGATTCTCTGCCAAAGCCCCAGGGCCTTAGAACCAATCCAACCAGGCACTTTGAAATGTTTCCAGGAAGCAGACTGTAACTTCCTGAAACCTTAAATTGATGATGGATAAACCTGGCTTGGAAAGGCTAGGTCAGCTAATGATGTTAACCAAATCTGATTGCTAATGACTAATCATTGTTGGTAAGGTAAGAAATGGCTTCAAGACCGTTTAGGCTTTAGGGTTAAACAGGGTTTATTTGTAACCAAACTGAGGGCAGGTTAGAGGAGTAGGAAGGTGGGTGAAGGGAACCCTAAAGATCTTGCCTAAATATTTGATGTTAAATAAATCTTGAAACACAAGTTATTTTTCCTAGATGCAGAGTAAGAGAAAGCCTTGAGGGCACTTCCCAACTCTGTTGCTCTGTAACTGAGTCCAGAGGCTGTTAGGCCTCTGGGTCAGATGCTTCTGTTCTTGATAGTAGCTATTGACACTAGCTTGAAATACAAGGTTGTTGACTATGCCAATGAAGTATTGGATTTGGCTAGCAATGGAGTTTGTCCCTGCCTGCCTAAACAAAACTCCCAAACCACCCAAAGGGGCCCAGAATCCACCACCTCCTCCATAACCCTTGAGATGAAAAAGAGAAGTGAAGTCCCCAGGGGTTTGTGTACCTCCTTTTATACCCTGTCCTTAACTGTCACCCTGGCACATGCCCTGGGTGCTCTGTCAGGTTCTGTGTTCCAAAGCGGCAACTGCTAACTTGAACCCACAGAAAATGGCTACCCATTTCTGCATATCACAAAGATGATTTTCTAAGGAGATAATCTATCAACAGTCAGATTAAAACATGGTCTGAGTTCCTACTAACTAAAAATTCAAATTAAAGTAACTCCAAGATTTTATCTCATACCCATCAGATTGGCAAGTATAAAGGAAAAACAAGAAAACATAAGTTTTGGAGAAACAATAAGAAAATATTGTAATTTAATGTGATTGGAACTGTACTTTAGCTATTCTAGAAAGCAGTTTAGTACTATGCCTCCAAAGTCTCCAAACTGCATTTGATGCAAAAATGACTCTATACTCCCTAAGCTATTAAAGAGCAAAAAGATCTGTATGTACAAAAATATTTATAGCAAATAATTTTATGGTGTCAAAGACCTAGAGGTGAATGCTCATCATTTTGCTTAGATGAATGCTCATTAATTTGAGAAATGGCTGAACAAATTAAAGCATATATGGCATATAAATGTAATGCAATATCATTTACCATTTTGTAAAAAATTAGAGCAGAGATGGTTTCAGAGAAATCTGAAAAGATTTGAATGAACTGATGCAGTTATGTAAACAGAATCAGGCAAACAATTTATATGCAACCACATTGTAAAGACAATGAATGCAATGATCAACCATAATTCCAGAGGACAAAGAAGAAAGCATCTCTTAAGAGAGAGAAGGAATCAAGAACCAGAATATTTTTGTATATAAGTAATATGGGGATTTATTTTGTTTTTCCAAAAGTCTGATTTTTATTTTTAAAAAATATCTATAAGGAAAAAGTAAGTATGAAAGAACAATAAATGTTTGGTAGTTCTAATAAAATAAAATAAAAAATTTAAAGTTTCTTTATGTTTATCCTGGAATAAAACTCTGCTATTCTCTATATGCAAAGCCTATTGGAAATGTGTAGGTGTCTGGGAAGGAGGAAGAGGAAAAGATTAGGAAGCAAATTAGCATAACCCCCCACTGCTCCCAAACCACACCATTATAACTATGTGATCCAGGAAAAGTCATTTAGCTTCTCAGTGCCTCCAGGTAACTCTCTAGGACTAAAAGTGATAGGATTTCTTAATATAAAGTTTCCCTTTTAAAAACAATTAACTAATGTTTCCAATTCAAGACAATGAGACCATATTATTAAGCTAGAGGAAGATACCTGGTTTCCTTTAGGGTATGACTTAAATTTACTACTATTAAATTATATTCTCCAAGTTTTAAATCAATTTAATTTTTAACAATAATTTCAGTTACTAATTTTCTCTCTCCCTCTACCTCTTATCTATCCACTGGGAAGGCAAGGAATGCAACACTCCTTAGACATGTAAAGTTATGCAAAGCATATTTTCATGTTAGCTAAAAAAAGAAATCAAGAAAAAAAGAGAAAATATATGTTTCAGTCAGCACTTTGAGTCCATCAGTTCTACCTCTTTGGGTGGATCCCATTTTTCATCATGAGTTCTTTGGAATTCTGGTGGATTATTGTATTCATCAGAATTACTAAGCCTTTCACAGTTGATTGTTTTTACAATTTTGCTGTTACTAAATATGTTATTTCCCTGGTCCTGCATGCTTTTCTTTATACTAATTCATATAAATCTAAAATGTTTTTCCAAAACCACATTTTTAATAGCACAATAGTATTCCATCACATTCATATACCATAACTTGTTTAGCCATCCCCAAATTGATGGGCATACCTTCAGTTTCCAGTTCTTTCTCTCCACAAAAAGTTGCTATAAATACTTTCATACATGTAGATATTTTCCCTTACGTTTTGATTTTCTGGGGGCATAGATCTAGTAGTTGTATAGCTGACTTGAAGGTTACAAACATTTTGTGTTTTGCGGGAAGCATAGTTCCAAATTTTTATTCAGAATGGCTGAATTATTTCATACCCTCTGCCAACTTTATTAACATATTTAAATATGAGCTAAAATGGGGCATTAGAACAAAAAGCCCCATTTTGTTCCATCTAGGACTGGAATTTCATGCTCCTGTAATAATAATTTAATGACCTGAGAGGACAATAAGCTGATTCCATGTTTGATTTAAAAAAAAGAAATTGGTGGAGAAGAGGAAGGGGAAAGAGGGAGAACACTAAAAAATCTGCAAACTATAAACTAGGGGGTTTGACATTTAATTTTAGAATGGATTATTAAAGGGTAGTGGGAAACAACATACAGAAAGAGATACAGATTATGAATCTCTATTGTGAAAGGGAATTTAAAACTGTCTTGGTTTATTTTAACTTAATCAAGAACTTGGAGAACCCCTCCTTTCACACTTAGTCAGACACTTGAAGATCTTTTTACAAGAAAGCTCACACCCTCAGAGAAAGGAAGTTCTCACAGGAAGTGGATCCCATAGGCACTGCCACAGTGCCAGGCAAATTAAGAAACTATGATTGGTTCCTGAGATATGATAGATCAGCCGACAATGAAAGGAAGTAGAAACCAGAAAGACAGGACATGACATCAGAAAAGGGCTTATAAAAGATGAGACCAAAGAACTAAGATTCATTCTGTGTTGAGGATTTTGGTGTTGGAGATTTCAGCATTGGAGATTCTGCATTGGTAGCTTGAGGAGTTCAGGCTTTGGTGATTCACGTGGGTTGAGGAGACCTGGCTGTAGGTACTGGCTTTTTGGTTCTTCTCCTGTCTTCAGTGGGACACTCTCTTCAGTGAGGCCCAGTCTTTGCTGCATCAGACTCTCTTTTGGTTGGTGAAATGCTTGGTTGGAGATACTCTCATGGGCTGGTGAGATTTGCATTTGGATTCACACTCCTGGTCTGGAGGCATTTGGATCCAGACTTAGGGTAGTTAGCTAGGCATTATTTTCTATCTCCTTCCTACATTTCCCTCTCTTTACTATCTCTACTTTGCTGTAATAAAGCTACTAAAGTGACCAACAGATTCATAGTTTAATTTTTAATTATAAATGGCAACCACAATTTTTATAACTCTTTATTTGACCCAAACCAATTTAAACTCTTACACTGTCAAGGATAGGTCACACCAGACTAATCTCATTTCATTTTGTGATGAGATTACTGAACTAATAATAGATGCTGGAAATACTATGATTGTAGTTTACTTAGATTTTTACCAAGCTTTTCATAAAATATCTAATATACTTGTGGGAAAGATGGATATATGTGCAGTATGTGACAATGCAATTACATATATTTGTATATTATCAACATGGAATCTAGAGGCCCCCAAACTTGTAGCCTAGTAAGGCTTGAGGACCCCCAGTTTAGTTAACTTAAAGGTGAAAAGCCCCAAGTTTGACCTTGTCATATGAGTTTCTCCCTGAGGGAAAGTCCAACTTCACTAGTTTCAGACTAAAGTAGTTTAAGTGGAGATGGCTATTCCCATAAGATGTTGAATATCTCTTTTGTTTCAATGGTTTCTCCCCTTAGGCCAAAGTCCTTTACCCAGGTAGCCCAGTCCTTGGCTGGATCTTTCCTTTTCATGTCCATTATAAAGCATTAGCCCCTCACTGTTATTCCTGTCTGGGACTCCTTATTTTCCTTTGTTACCATTGTAAAGTCAATTAACTATTCCTCTCATCCTCAGTCCCCATATTCCCCTAGAAAGGTATTTAAGCTTCCTAATTTTAATGACTCTTTGCAGTACATGGGAAGCCATAAAAGTTCATGATGTTCACACAGCCTGTATGAGTTTTGGAACCTACCCAGCAGGTGACAGAAGGATAGTGATTCTACTCAGATTCTCCTATGTTACTCTTTTCTCACTAACATTCCCTTTTATTGGAATTATTGTAATCAATATTTCTATCTAGCCCCAGGAACATATAGAGGAACACCATAGGCCATTACTAGAACCTTCACAAAGCCCCTACAAACTCCTAGGAAAAGCTCCACCTTTATATAATACAGAAATTCCCCTAGAAGTCACTTCACAACAAACCAGCAAATAGTGAGTTAATGTTAAAGATTTTAAAACCCTAACTTGGGTTCCCATACACAGCTGCCTGCTTTTAAAAACAGGCCAGAGCAGTCTCCAAGTTTTCTCCCTCCCTGATTCGGTACAGTACACATAAAAGAACAATGAATAAAATATGGAGAAATTGTCTCTCATGAAAAAGCCTGTACTTTCCCACCACTGTAGCCCAAGAGATATGTCAAACACCCCTAACACATTGTCTCTAAGAAAAGATGAATGTTGAGAATGGATTTCCATGCCAACTTTATGTATGATCTCAAAACATAAAATAAACACACCCCAAAATCTGACCAGAGCAATCTTTATGATGCCTGGCTCTGTCTAAAACCCTGATTGCTCTCATTTGTCTCAATCATGTCACCAATGCTGCCCCACCACCTAGGTTTTCCTGGACCTGTGGGAGTTCTTTACTCCTGTAGAAGTCGTCATCTAGTGTGATGTCACTCCCAAGGATAATGTCCCCAGCGTCCCAGAGTATAGACTCTTGTAAAACTTTTGTTGCCAGATTCTGAGTAAAGGGCCAAATATTGGACTTATCCCTTTCCTGATTAAAGACTTGGTTTTTCTAAATATTTAGTATTTCTGTTCACACATTGAGAGGAAGAACTACAGGAATGGAAACAAAGAAGAAAAACAACTGCTTGAACACATGGGTTGATGTGGACATGATTTAGGATGTAGACTATAAATGACCACCCCAGCTCAACTATCAATAATATGAAAATAGGTCTTGGTCGATGACACATGTTAGAATCAGTGGAAATGTGCGTTGGCTAGGAGGTGGGATTGGAGGGTGGTGGAGAGTAAGAACATGAATCATGTAACCATGGAAAAAATTTCTAAAAAACAACAACAACAACCAAATTGCCCTGCAGAATGGTTGGACCAATTCACAACTCCACCAGCAGTGTATTAGTGTCCCAATTTTGCTACATCCCCCATTTGGGGTTTCGTTGGCAAAGATACTGGAGTGATTGGTCATTTCCTTCTCCAAAGGACAAAATGCTTTGAGGTTATGATTTTTCTTCCTCCATGTTTTCATCTAAGTCATTGTTACAAATCCTGACCAGGACAGGATCAAATCCCACAATATCAACAATCCCCTTTAGGTTGACTGAGTTGATGCATTAACCAAACACTCTATAAGTAATGTTCTTCTGAAGGATTCATGGTCATGCTGTTTGATATCTATGCCCCTATAAAGCCTACAGTTTTCTTGTACGGTCATCTCACCACTTCCTAAAGGAGATTGTTTACAAACATGTTTTGATTAAGAACAGAGATAATTTATGTGACATTTGCTGAACAGAGGGAATTTTTTCCTTTTTTTCTGACAGGCTAATTTTTCTTTTATTAGACATTATAGCTAGTAGTAGTATGAATGATGAATTCTCTGAAATAGTCACATTATTCATATTTGTACTGCAAATTTCGATTGGGCTGGAACCAACTCCCATGTTTTACACAAATATAACTTTATATAGTGCAAGTTCAAATACATACAGGAATTTGTTACTTTAACTAATTGGTACTCAGCTGTTCTCAACTTTTCCCACTCTGTGGTCTAGCCAAACTGGCCTTTTTGTTCCTCAGAGGGATGATTCATCTCCTATTTCTAGGTCTTTACATTGGCTGTTCCCCATCCCTGGGACACCTTTCTATGTGTTCCTTATGCCTTATCTTCATTAGGACATCCATCACCTTCTGAATGAAGGATTCTCTTATTTCCATAGCACCTAATATTCTCCCTCCCAACATTATTTTTTATTATTTTGCATACAATTTGTATATATTTATTTATATGTGGTCTCTGCCATCAGATTGCAAGCTCTTTGAGGTCAGGGTCTATTTTCTAGAGATTCTCTGAATCTCTAGTCCTTACAAAGCACAGTGGCTGGGCACTGATGCTAAACAAATAATTGTGATTGCTGGATTGGTTGAATTTTGGCACTCACTTGATAAAAGAAGTCTGCCCTATTCCTTCTTCCTTCAAGTGAAAACTTGTTTGTGTGCACACTTTCCTCTCAAAGAGTTTCTAATTTTCAAGTTGCTCTATAACCCAGGAATCATATGTCCTTCAAAATGACAAAGCTAATACACAATGAAGTGGAAGGAATTGACTGGAAAAAGGGAGCATTGATTGAGTTGATATTTTAACTGAACATTAAGGAAGTTACTAAACATCTGCCCATAAAGAGAATCAAGAAGAAAAAAAGATAATTGTTTCTCTTGAATGAACTAGTTTTTAAGCTTTTTTGGTGCCATATGCATTTGGGAATCTGGCGAAGTTCATTGACTCCTCTCTGAATGATGTTTTAAAATGCATATGATAGAATATGCAGTATGATAAAGGAAATCAATTGTTTTGAAATAGTTATCAAAATATATTTTTAAAAGTTCATTCATTGGCTAATGTAGAAAATATTTTATATGATTACACATGTAGAATCTCTATCAGATTACTTACCATCTCAGAGAGGAGGGAAGAGGGAGAGTTGAAAAAGGGAGAGAATTTAGAACTCAAAACTTTTAAAAATGAATGTTAAAGATTGTTTTTACATGTAATAGGGGGAAAACTAAAACAATATTTTAAAAAAGTTCATTGATAAAAAAAAAAAAGTTCATTGATACCAGCTTAAGAATTCCTGGAGATATTTAATTGCCTAAAGTCAGAGGGTTGGACCAGGTCATCCAGGTACTTTTGAGATCACTATCCTATGTAATATGTAATTTTTATTTGGAGTAATAACAATAAAGATGTTATCTGCAGGCTCAGAGAAAGCCATGGATCCTATATGCCTCAGCATAAATTTCTTATCAAAATTCAAGAGCAAAACAAAATTTTAAAAGCTGTGAGCTATAAAGTCCCACTTAAAGGGACAGGCAGATCCAATGCTCCTGAAAAACATTTTCTATTTGCATTTTTCATTAAAGTTATTTCCATTTTCTCCTTGAATTGGGATATTTGGCTTCATAAAGAACTGAAATGACAACTTTTTTTTTGTTCCCTTATTTTGCAAAGAGGGAAAGATGAGGCAACTTACTATGTGCCAGCATCAGAGATTCAAATATTATTAACAAAAATGAGAGATGGTTTATACTCTGAAGGAACATTGTCTAATGGGGGGAAACAGCACACAAAAGGGAGCTAAAAAGCATGGGAAAGAGAGGAAGTTAAAAATTCAAGAAGTCAGAAGCAGAACTATAAAGGAATGATGACTGGCTGACCTGGGCTCTTCCCCAAAAGGGAACCCCCTGAAGAAATTCACCAGTGGAAGAATGGACCAATGTAGCAAAGGAATGTTCTAGGATGATGATGAGGCCCCTGGCTCTGAGAGAAGTTCCAAAATGAGACCACAGGAGAGGTACTGTCAGAAGGACAGCAATTAGTGAGCCCAGCCCCCCATGGCAAAACCAGGGTCCCAGGAGGAATTTGCCAAGAGGGATGTATATGATAATGACAGGAAGGGAGGATGTGTTGGTCAAGTGGCAAGAGCAAGGGATGACAGGTGGTTGACCATGGTCATTATGTCAATAGGAATCAAGGAAGGCCTTCAACATGTTGGGTAGACCCCACGTGATGAACTGTTGGGAGGATGTGAACAAGAAACACATAGGTTAGGCAGATGTAGATGGATTGGGATCTGTATCATCAGAGGGAATGCCTAAATCAATGTGATCAAAGGTCCATTTGATATGGCAAAATGCATTTAAAATTGTGTTCAATGGAATTCATATTAAGCACCATCTGTATACAAGACACTGTTAGTAGCCACAAAAGTCACAAAGGTGGAAAATGCCTTCTTTTCTGCTTTCAAGGAAATAGGGGCTGGAGGGAAGGGGAATATGACATTTATATCAATAATTCAAAGAGAAGCACTTGAGTTATTATTATAGAAATGATGAAATATATTGGTGAGTTCAAAGAATAGTTTGAGAGATCTAGGAGGAAGAAACTGATTTCAGCAAGATTTCCTAGTAATTACTTATTCTAAGCTTGTTCCAGGTGCAAGACACTGCTAATGTCTAGATAGCTTTACTGCTTGCCTTCCGAATCTGCCATATTGAAGAACTGGATTAGAAATGAAACATTTGGACCTGGATTGGACTGTAGAGCATTCTATCTCACTTTGAAGGCTACCTTATCTCACTTCTCACTGTATTTTCATCATAACAAATACTGCTTCAAGTAGATGCTACTTTCTATATCATTCCCTGATTGAGTGGGTTACCAATCAATATCAATTAATGAACATTTATTAAGTGCTTATTATATGCCTGGTACTATGCTAAGCTCTGGGGATACAAGAAAAGGCAAAAGACATTGCTTTCCTTTAAGGAGCTTACAAACTAATGGTTATCAACTGATCTGGAGATTGAACCTCCACACTTTGGGTTTACAGGTTCAATTCCTGATGTTGCCAACATCAAGAAAGGAATAACATTGTGGGAAGAACTTTGGACTGAGATTTAGAAGAAATAAGTCTCACTTCCAGACCTGTACTAACTAGATATTTGCCTTTCAGCAATTCACTTAATCTCACTGAATATTCATTTCTTTTTGTGCAAAGTGAAAGGGTTGAAACAAATCTGTGTTCATTTCCTTTTTCACATCATGCACTTCTTTGACAGTTTGGAGTCTTTCTGGACTATGATCTCTTTCTTAGAATAGACTTTTGTTGCATATGTTCATTATTGAAGGAAATACTGAATTTCAGTGAGAGGTTATTGAAAATAAAAATGTAATCGTTTTTCCTCAAATCGATGTGGAAATCCTTTGGGAGCCTACAGATCCCAGCTGAAGAGTTCCTGGGTTGGATAATCTCTCAAGTCCTATCTAGTTCTAAAATTCTAAACTTTCAAAACAATCTCTTTGAAAGCTATATACAGTCTGGTGCCATCTAACATGCCAGTGGTTTTTAATGTTCTCTCATTCTTAACTACAATATTTTATGCCAGCCCTGGAAGTATCTGGATCTTTCTTTCTTTCTTTCTTTGTCCTCAGTGAGGAAGTCCTTTGAAAAGTCCCTTAGTTAACAAATATCTTCTTATGATCTACAATCATAATGACATAGTTACAATTTATTCAACTTCTGCTTTTTTCTGACAGTCCTATCAGCACTTGGCACAGGGTGTGTACTTATAGGCAGTAATAAATAAGCTTCTGGCCCTGGAACACAAAGCATGAGTTGTCACTTACTGCATGACCTGAATGTCCTCAACTCTTGATACGGTACATAGGCAAGAGTTTCCTGGACTCAGCTAATTGTGGCAAGCAGCTAGGGAGACAGGCAGCCAGAAATAGGAGCAAGTATATCCTAGGATTTTTTTTTTCTTTTAAAATTGATTCTCTAAAGTTTTGAAATCAGAAGTAGTGAAGCAGCCTAGGAGGCCTGGAGCATAAATTGAAGAAAATTAATCATGTAGAAAAAAACCTTGCCCTTAGGTCTTTGCTTAGTACCTGTTCCATTAAGATCTCAACTACATTAAAAGCACTGTTTTCCCAGCAATAGTTTCAAAAAGAGGATTCAGATGAAAGGTGAAGCATCTACTACATATCAGGCATTGGGTTAAGTGTTTACAAATAGCATCTCATTTGATTCTCACAACAACCCTGGGAAATAGGTACTGTCATTATCATTCCCATTTTACAGTTGAGGAAATTGAGGCAAACAATCTCAGACAGAGACAGCTATGACAATTAAAAATGCTGAGAGACTTACTTCTGGGTAAGAATATAAATTTATTGATTAGGCTAACATTAACTAATAAATTAATTAATAAGTGATCTCTTGGTGATCGCTCCAAAATCCCTTCACACAATTTATTTATTATTCAGCCCCTCCTTTGGATAACCCAAGACATCTCTAATTGGTGGATTGTCAATGAGGAAGTGGTCCATCAAGATTTTAAACTTCTCTCCATCCTCTAGAGAATGGCAGACAGTCAAGTGTTTAGTTGTATATCATTAGCAATAACTCCTAGTCTAAAACAGTTCTTATTTATTTAGCAAGAAAAACCTTCATTTTATTCCCTTTGCATTTATCAGGCTTGGGGGGAAGGGAGATGGAGGTGGTAGTGGTGATGGTATGACTTTCCTTGGAGTTCTTTAGAGCAAAGGATTATGTGCAAAGGTCTAAGAACTGATCTGAGTCTCTTAATTAAAAACCCATATATAGAAATAATTCAATATATTAAAAATGAATCCTCTCACAGCTATTGAGTGTTGGATTTGAACTCAGGTCTTCCAGATTCCAGATCCAGCACTTTATTGACTTTGTTACCCTAGGTGCCTGGTAGAGGGAACTCTTGGATAAGGAAATTCCCATCATCAATCCAGGCTAACCTATTTTCTGTAATGCATAGACAAAGATGAAAACTCTAAAGCATTGCCTGAAAGGCAGAGTGACTTAGCTGGGCTCAAACAGCCAATGTGGCCAGAGATGAGTCCTGAACTTGGGTCTTCCTAACTTGAAGGTCAGCTCCCTGTTTACTTTTCCATGTAGGCTTTCAAGAGCAGAGAACAAGAAGAACAAAAAAAAAATGCAAATAGTAAAGATCCTTTGAGTTGGATTTCTAAGAGGAAAACAGTCATGGTAGAAATTTAAGTTACTTGACAGTGACTTCCTTCCTTCTCCCTTCCCTATCCCAACCCATTCTGCCCAAATAAAATTGACCTAGTCTAATCCAGGGTTTTATTTTCAGATGTTGCACTCTAACTGAGGACAAATTTCATTACCAAAAATATCCCTCAAGAGATCATCCAAATTATTGACACTGGAATTCCATTGTGGTTACCAGATTAGGGATTAGTTCTAATACATAAGATGTCATATGGAGTTTGGAAAATTGCTTTTTTCATGTAGAAATGTTGTTATAATGATATAGTAATGCTAAATATGAGAAGGCTAAGGCAAGGGATTATTATAATTTATGATTAACAGATTCTTAATTTTAAAACCATTCAAATGAATTAATAAATTCAAATGAATTAATAAATTAACCTTGGGGACTACTGAAATAATTACTTAATATTTTTAAACCCTTATCTTCTATCTTGGAATCAATACTAAGTATTGGCTCCAAGACAGAAGAATGGTAAAGGCTAGGCAACTGGGGCTAAATGACTTGCCCAGGATCACACAGCTAGAAAGTGTCTGAGGCCATACTTGAACCCAGGATCCCCTATTCCTAGGCCCGACTCTCAATTCACTAAGTTACCTAGATGTCCCCAAATAATTGATTTTTTTGAAAAATATTACTAATAATGAGAGTTCTGAGTCAAAGTATAGCTAGTTTTATGATTTTTAAAAAATACTTATATATAGCCAGATTGATTTTTCCAGAGAATAAAATTTATGAGTGGACATATTTCTTCTCAACACATCAGCACTGTCTTATTATTCTTATGAATTCATTGCTATCAATTCTTTTTAAAAAACTCTCCTAAAATTGCTAAAAAATTGTGGAGCACGAATGCAATGCGAAATTTCTGTGCATAAGAAATGACGTGTGTAACAAATATAAAGTACCTTGGAAAGCCAACAAAACAACATGCACAATTACTACAACAATGCAAATGAGAAATAACTAAATCCTCCCCCCCAAAAAAGTGAATATAAGATTATGAAGATCAAATAAAATTTGAATGAGATGTGAAAGGATGTTTCCAATCTACCCATTTGTGGAGGTAGAGATCCACAAGAGTTAAACATTACAAAAGTTTTCAGATTTGTTTAATGTGTTGACTTTTTTCCTCTCTAAAAATATTAATCATAATATGGGATGACTCTCTGGGAAATGAAGAAGGAATTCTTGGGATAACTATGATGATGTGAAAAACAGAATACACCAATAAAAATTTATTTAAAAAATAAATTTTCTCTGAAAAAATGTTTTAATATGAGATCATAAAATCAATTTTTAAACACACTATGGAAGAAATGTTTCCAAATTATTTCACCTATAATTTTTTGTCATAGGATTAGACTTATTCTGCTGTATTGTCTTAGCATCAATACTCAGTAAAGAGTTATTTTCCTTTGAGGAAAAAATAATAAACCCAAGACATGTATAGGAGTAAGGCAAAGATATTTATTTTCATTGCTGTTATTTGATATAATCCTGGGAATAGCAATAAAATAAGGGAAAGAAATTGAAGGCTTAATGAGAGACAGAGAGAAGATAAAACTATACTTATTTACTGATGACATGGTGCATGAAAATCCTTGGAAATGAACAAATAAACTAATTGAGACAATAACCTCAGTATGGTTGCTGGCTACAAAAGCTGTAAAAACTCAACATCATTTCTATAAAATAATAACGAAATCCAAGAGGTAACAATACAAAGAAAATGACTGCAAAATTCACAAAATACTTGGTAGTCACTCAACTAAAGTAGGCAAAACATTAGTATAGATGCAATTACTAAGTGCTCTTTAAAGAAATTTAGTTCCTGAAGCAAGATTCAGAGCTCATGACTGGGCCTTGCCAATATAATAAAAATAATAATTTTCCCAAAGACTATTTGCATTTTTAATACCTATGGCCACCAAATTGTTAAAGGGTATAGATGAGGAAACTGAGACTTGAAGAGGTTAGTTGATTTTCCTAAGGTCACACAGGCAATTGGGAATATTTAGAGCTTGAAGGATCTGTAATGAAGATAATTTGAGGAAAGGTGTGTGGTAAAAGGGGATTTGAAGGGAGGTTGTCAGGGACTTGCTAGGTAAGTAATATGGGTTGCAGGTAGGCTGGAATAGGGAGATTCAGGATATAATATGGGCTGAAGTCAGGGAGTATAGCACTAAAGGTAACAAAGATTTTCAGGGAGAGGATGAATTAATCTAAACAGACAAAGACAGCAGGGCTTATAGACTAGGACGTAGACTAAAGACAAACTGAGGGAAATAGACTGAACTGAAATTAACTACAGGCTTTAGTTAATTTCACAGGAAGGGACTTGTTTTGAAGTTACACCTTCCTTCAAGATGGATACCCGGCTTCCCTTCAAGCCCAGAGTATATGTTGGTTCTTTCCCCTCTTCTTCCCTCTCTTACTAATTAACTGACAAAGTAACTAACCAGTCTGTTGAAACACAAAAGGGTTTATTGTCTTATAAGGTTGATTTGTCAGGAAAAGTGGATTGAGGAAGCCCTAACAGTTGTTTAAAGAAACCTCAGGTGGGGGAAGGGAGGCAGAGATGGAGTCTGAGCAAGGTCCTGCCTTAGCTCAGCTCTCAAGGTGCTCTTGATGTCTAAAGGGAATAAATGATGACTAACTGACTTTTTTTTTTAAATTTTTTTAAAACCCTTAACTTCTGTGTATTGACTTATAGGTGGAAGATTGGTAAGGGTAGGCAATGGGGGTCAAGTGACTTGCCCAGGGTCACACAGCTGGGAAGTGTCTGAGGCCGGATTTGAACCTAGGACCTCTTATCTCTAGGCCTGGCTCTCAATCCACTGAGCTACCCAGCTGCCCCTAACTGACTTTTCTAGATAAGATACTGCCAAATTATAGTTAAACCCCTCACAGATTTGAACTACTCTCTAATTTACTCTCCTTATTCACTCCACAGATATTTAAGGTAAGGTAAGGGAGATAGGAAATGAGGTGGAGTATGGAGATACAAAGGGTTTATCTAAATTAACAATTCTTAAATAAATATTCCAAAACTAGGCTAAATTTCAATTCTTCAGATAGGCAAGGAAGCAGCTCAGCTGGTCTGACTCTCTCTCCACCAGATTCCCAAACCAACTCAAACTCCCCTTCAAGATTCTAAACTCCTAACTGATTTCAGAACTCAGCCAAAGCTTGAAAAAACTGTCATGACTCTGTACTACAAATGCCCCTTTTCTTTTCAAAATGTGCAACTAGCACCATTTTAATAGTTACTAAAGTCTAAGGGATTACTATTCCTAATATACTAAACTAAGCTAAATTCTAACTAAGCTCTTTTCCCTAAGTTTTCAAAATAATAAAAGTTTGCTATCTCCTAAACTATGCTACAACTAAACTAAGCTAAAACTAAGATGGGTTAAGGTAAAAGCATAGGAAAGGAATGGGGATTTCAGTTTTGCAAAAAAAAAAAAAATTTTGAACAGAAAGGAAAACAAATTACATTTTAAACATTCACAAATATTCTTAAGGCTAATTTTTGCTAACTAGAACAAAGTAATGAATCCTATCTATGCATCTATCTAATTTTGTGATCTAATCAGAAAATATTAACTAAGAAAAGTTTTGCAAATATTTTTGCAAATAAGTTTCTAAATTCTAGTTCTCTTGATAAAGTTAGTGTATGAATAGGTTAGTACACTTATGCCTATGCTAGAAATGTTAGTAATAATAAGTAAGACTATATTTTTGTAAGTCTATTGGTTAAACCATATGTACAATATTTACAAATAAAATTTAGGAAAATCTGTCCTTGTACTAACTTACTAAACTAACTAAACTGTCCCTGTGTGTTAGTAAAACTTATTGCTAATGGTTAGTAAGTAAAATTACATATTTGCATGACATGTCAGGTGATTTGAGTAGAACGGTGTCTGTACCAAAAGGAAAATTGTGCTAAGGCAGACAAGTTCTTCTCTCTTAAGTGTAAGTTTATGTTTCACATGTAAATGTGAAGTCAGGAAAATGTTTTATGTGTTGACTAATGACTTATCCATGTGATGATGTGTTACATACTTACTCCACCGGAATTCTTTTGCAATTAGCATGTACTGCTTGGATGGAATCTAGTGTTGTGTGCAGTGAGAATTCTGTTGGGTGTAAGTTATCTCTTTCCAAATACATGTGTCCAATGCTGATCTGATGTTCCTCTTCACAGTGTGGATGTCCTTCTTACGATAGATGTATTTGGTCACAGATGTCTTTGTAGTTCTCAGGTTTGCTGTCCTCATGAAGATCTGCGAAGTCAGTAACGCCTCACTTGTGTTTGATGCACCAGCGCTTGTCAACTTGCACTTGTGTTGTTTGATGCACCAGCGCTTGTCAACTTCTACTTGTGTTGTTTGATGCACCAGCGCTTGTCACCTTCTGACTTGGGTCAGGAACAAATTTTTAAATGTCTATCAAATATGATTATTTTCTCTTCTTTTCTTTTGGGATTTTAATAAAGATGATTATTATAGGTAACAAAAAAGAGTTCGTGATTAAGTCTTTGTGCTTTCATTCATTCGTTGTCATCAGTTTCTAGATCTGGTATTGATTGCAAATCAAATGTTGTGTCTTCTTCTTTCATTGATTCTTTTCCATTGTCATAATTATTTACAGATGATTCTTCTAAGTGATTGAGATTGGGATAATCATTTGGGTGTAAAATTTGATTGTTTACTGGCTCTTGGTCTACTTCTGCTTCTGACTCATGCTCTGATTGTTGTTTTGATTGCTGCTCTGTTTCTATGGTCTTATGTATAGATTTTGGATTTACTGAGGACTTGCTTGATTGATCAGTTGGTGCTAATTGATCTTTGTGTTGTATAGTTTCTGGGTCTTGTGGTTGTTGTTGGGACATGTCTTTTGCTGGCTTGACATGGATGACATGGAACCATGGATCCTTCCCTTCAATTATGGTTGCACTTGGAGTTGTTAAAATTATTTGGAAAGGTCCAAGCCGCTTGAGTTCTAACACAGACTTCCTAGCAAAGTTTCTGGTGTAAACATAATCTCTGGGTTGGAAGTTGTGTAGATCAAAATCAAAAGGTACTCTTTGATGTATCAAGCCTAATTTGTGGAGTTGATTTAACTGTTGCTTGAGCAATTTGATATATTCATATAGCTTGCATTCCATACATAGGTGTGATAATTTGTGAATGCTTTGAGGTACTTTGCCATGGAATGGTGGATGTCCATACAGCATTTCAAATGGTGAAATATGTGTGATGCTGTTGGGTTGGCTTCTTAGGTGGAATAGTGCTAATGACAATGCATCAGGCCATTTCATGTGAGATTCTGCACATAATTTTGCCACAAGATTTTTCAGAGATTTATTAACTCGTTCAATCTGTCCATTGGACTGTGGTCTAAATATTGAGTGAAGATGTCTCTTAATTCCTAATGTTTCATAAACTGTAGCTAGAATCTTTTTTTTTTTAATTTTAAACCCTTAACTTATGTGTATTGACTTATAGGTGGAAGATTGGTAAGGGTAGGCAATGGGGGTCAAGTGACTTGCCCAGGGTCACACAGCTGGGAAGTGTCTGAGGCCGGATTTGAACCTAGGACCTCCTGTCTCTAGGCCTGGCTCTCAATCCACTGAGCGACCCAGCTGCCCCCGTAGCTAGAATCTTATTTGTGAAATGGGACCCAGAATCTGATGCAAAAGAAAATGAATTTCACAAGAATAATTTTTGTGTTAGGCAGTCTTTCCTTGCTTATTTGGTCTTTTATGCAGTGACTATATACATTTTGGCTGATAAAGGTACCAAATATGATACAACAATTAATTGAAATCTATGACTATTATAAATGGTTTGCTTTCACTTTAGCTGAGTGTATATGCTTCATACCAACAGCTGTGGCAATTGTTCTGTCTCTATGGCATTTTATGGCAATTTCAAAAGCGGTCCTGACTCATCTGTTCAATTATTACAAGGCGTCTTCTCCAAAACACGATAATGAAAGCAAGGAACTAGTAGAGAACATCAAACTACTGTTCCAGGTGTTAAAACAAATACGTGAAGGCAAGGAACTTGATAAGCACACAATCTTACAACTAGAAATTGTGGAATCAAAATTTTTGGGGAAAAAGGAAACTGAGAAAGAGCAACCGATTCAAAATGCAGTAGTCTCTGTACTTCCAATAGTGGACAGGACTATTGTGCAACCTGGAGAAGGGGTGGTACATGTCAAAACATACAAGGCATTCACTCCTAGTGACATGGAAGTTTTGAAAAGGCGTTTTCCTAGGTTCTATGAAAAGCCTTACAAGAGCCTAAAAGAATTAAAACTGACGTTCACTCTTTTCAACCCTAGTTTCCACGATGTCGAATTTCTTTTGGGGGAATTTTACTCTCCCTCAGAAAAGGAAAAATTCCTCAATGAAACTAGGATGAATCCCAATTTAGAGTCATGGCCACTGGTGCATCAGGATCTGGATTTCACTCAACACGCTAACATGAGATACTTGTTAAGATGCACGAAGCAATGAGATCATTTGCAAAAAGACCAAATGCCTGGCAGAAATTACAGATCTCAAAGTTTATCTAACTCCAAGCCTAGTTCTCTATCCACTGAGTCACCTAGCTGCCCCCCTTTCCATTTACAGACAAGGAAATTGGTGGCATAGAATACTAAACAACTTGCCCCAGGCTACGTAAGTAGTAAGAATCAAAATGGGGTGGGATTTGAATTCACATCTTTTAACTTCAAAAGCAGTGCTGCCTTTCTGCTGGCTCAAAGAGAAAGAGCCTCCTATTGGTGGTTTGTGTGTGACTTCTTGCTCAGGGTAAACAAGGGAACTATATTTTGAATAGTAGAGAAGTCTGATAGGACATATCCTAAGACATGAATGGAGCTTTTGCCTGAGCCTTGTGAAATATGATGACTATTACCCATTCCTGGTGGCTCACATGGTAACAAATGACTGGCTGAGAAGGAATGCAGAAAGTATTGCCAAGGAAGGATGTTTGGGGTCAGACTAAGAGACTGAAGACCTGAAGTGCACACGTAGGTGATACAGCTATCACAGATGATGATTAAAAATAATGTCTCCAGAGGAGAAAGAAAAATTTGGAAATCTGGTCAAGAATCTAATCCATTAACAAAACCTACCACCTACCAGTTACTGTGCCAGGCACTAGGGATATAAGCACTAAGAATGAAATAATCCCCACTTTCAAGATAGTTGACTATTTTGAGCTTAAGAGACAAAATGATGGCCCTGATCATGCTTCTCCCTATTTGATAACCATAAATAGAAAATCCTGTGTTTGGCATCCCTTTATAACCTGTTCCTTTTCTGCCTTTCCAGTCCTCTTATATATTATCTACATACTCTATCATTCAGAATGTTCTTTTGACATTCTTTGAACACAACTCCATCTCTCTCCATGTCTGTAGGCTTCTTTGGCACCTGTAAGTCTCGTTTTAACTTGCACTTTCTGTAGGAAGTCTTTCCCTGTTTCCTTAATGCTAGCATCTTCCCCATGAGGTTTTTTTTTTAAAATTTTTAATTTTTTTTTTTTTATCCTGGGACTCCATTCTAGGAGCATAGGGCCACAACCAGTAGGCAATGGGACACAAAGTCGCTCAGGGTCACCCAGCTGGGAAGTGTCTGAGCCCGGACTTGAACCTAGGACCTTTCGTCTCTAGGCCTGGCTCACAATCCACTGAGCTAGCCCAGCTGCCCCTACTTTAGGTTACAGTTTCTTTAGCAGATGTAGTTTTTACAGGGTGGGGTTGCTAGCCCCACGCCCAACCCTCCTCCTTTTTTCATCCGGGCTAGGGACCGTCCTTGGCCCAGGAGTGGTAAGGGTGGGCAGTAGGGGTCAAGTGACTTGCCCAAGGTCACACAGCTGGAAGTGTCCCAGGCCGGACTTGAACCTAGGACCTCCAGTCTCTAGGCCTGGCTCTCAATCCACTGAGCCACTCAGCTGCCCCTCCCCATGAGGTTACCTCCATATTATTCTTTAGTTCTTTTCTTATTGTTTTCCCTATTAGATTGTGAGCTCCTCAAGGACAGGGATTTTTTTTTTTTTTTTGGCTTTTCTTTGTATTTTTAGAACCATACTTAATTAATGTTTATTGACTGACTCTTCAGACTCCGAAATGCAATCCGCCTCATTCTCTTGCTCTCATTCAGTTCTGAGATCAGTTCAGTGTTCATCCTGTCCCAAATATATGTACAAATGTGCAATCATAGCCTGGATTGTAGGCATTTTCTATCCATTTTTTCTTGTATGAATTACTAAATTGAGCTCCTTGGAGTCATCTGTGATCTCACTGAAGAGACAACCATAGAGTGAATTTGGCATAATCAGCATGGTATTATCTACAAACAGAAACATCTGGAGGTGCCTTACCATTTATAAAGGGAATCCTCATTCTATCTGGACCTTGAACAAGATATACTCACTTTGGTGAATATATATCTTTATTTTTGTTTTGGGTACATACCTCATTTGGCTTTCATTCATAGAAAGTCCCAGCAAACACTGTGTTTGCAGTTAGCAATGAATTTTGCATGTTCTTAACATAGAAGTAGGAGAATCCTTGCTGGGAGAGGGACTTTGTGGCTATACTTTGTTTCATATTCGAGGCAGCTGGTGGAGAAGTGAACAGGATGGTGGGTCTGGTGTCAGAGAGACCTGAGTTCAAATCCACCCTCAGACATTTGCTAGCTGTGTAACCCATAGCAAGTCATTTAACTTGTCTGTCTCAAGTTTGCTCAACTATAAAATTAGGATAATAATATTACCTACCTTTCAGGATTATTAAAGGGATCGATTGAAATAATATTCATAATGTCCTTAGCACATAGTAGATACCTAAGAGATGTTCTTTTTCTTCCTAATACATTTCTCAAATCAGGAAAATGTACTTTGTTGAGAATGCTGATTAGTACCCAAATGATTTTTTCTGTATCATTTTGTCAGATGATAGAAGCTAAAGTTGTTCAATAGAGCAGACCAGTGTTTTAAAGCCAAGAAGACTGAGGAGCATAATTGTATTTCTAGTTTTTCTCATTCTTCTCTTAGGTATATCTTATTGAGTGATTTACCCTAAAGAACAAGTTTGACCTTTGGGAATTGTTTTCCCTTCCAGAAGCAAAAAAGGAACCAATTAGTACCTGCCAACTCTTGCTTCATAAGCAATAGTCTGGAGGCATCTTTTATTGTGATTAATTTCCATATTTTGAGCATTTTACTGAACTCATAAGTTCTCACAGCATGGAGGACTATCAGCAGTCAGAACTGGATGTCTTGTTTAACCCAAATTCAAATGAATAAACTGTCGGGTTTGTAACACAATGCGGAAATGTAAAAAGTCAGATGGCCTCTACAATAATGAGAGTATTTGTGGCTTCTTCAACAAAACATTTTAAACAGTCTTTCAAAATGATGCTTATTTTGGGGTAATGAATATAATTTAGGTGATCTATGTGACAGAGAGGAAGAACAAGACTTGAATTCATTAATTTTTTTTTTCTCAGAAACCTCGCCATCTTCAACAACCAGAATACTTACATGTGTCATGATTCCAATAAAGGTATAATGTATGGTGAAAATTGTAACTGCACAGGGTCACATAGTTAGGAAGTACCTGAGGCCAGATTTGAACCCACTATCTTCTGCCTCCAGGCCTGGCTCTCTATCCCCTGAGCCATCTAGCTGCACTTATAAATCATTTTCAAAGGGCACTAGAACAAAAAAATGAAAAAAGGATTTTTTTGGTGGGGCTCATAATCTCAGCTTATAATGACGGGGGGAGGGGGAGGAATTCAGCTCTTGAAAGAATGAATGTTCCCCTAAATGAAGTCTCTCTGAGTTTTTCCTGAGTCCTTCATGCATGGGTAACCAGCATGTTCTCTCCTCACCGCTCTCTCTGTGCCAAAGTGAGTTCATGTTTTGGGGTTGTATGTTTTTAAGTCCTAATGTTATACACAGCTTTACATTCTATTTACAATTTCTACTGTACATTAGAATTTTATTTGAATTACAACTACTCAAGTATGGGCATGTCACATGTCAAGGGTTTCTGTGACATGATAAGGTTTCTGCAAAGATGTGAATCAAACAATTCTTTTACTTGTGGCATCTGAGAGCAGGTGTTTCACTTTCCAAAACAAGCTGGCTCTTGAACAGGGCTACAGCTCCTTTGATGCTCTGTTTTTCACAGGAAGCATTTACCTGCCATTACGATGAATTTCTATATGTTGACAGCTCTGGTAGAGAGCTTGTACACAGAAAAGATTGACAGATTGATAGCTCCTTTTTGATCTATCACACTGCCTGGGGGTAGGAATTTGGGGAGGTGAAAATGATTTACATATTCATTGTAATAATTTTCCATTAAGTTTTCTTGAGGCCATTCAAAACCTATGAAAGGTAAGGGGGAAAATTTTAAATTGCATGGTATGGAATTTCCCTAAATGGCTAATACAATATTATTTATTCTTATTAATTTTCTAAATGTGTAATGATAGCTAATACCAGCTAGGTGTCACAGAGGATGGACAGATAGGTGGTACAGTAGATAGTATGCCAGGCCTGGAGTCAGGAACACTCATCTTCCTGAGTTCTGGCCTCTGACACTTATCTAGCTATGTGACCCTGGGCAAGTCACTTACCTTTGTTTGCTTCAGTTTTCTCATCTGGAAAATGAGCTGGAGAAAGAAATGATAAAGCACTCCAGTATCTTTGCCAAGAAAACCCCAAATCAGGTCATGAAGAGTTGAATACTATTGAAATGACTAAAGAACAACATATAATGCTTTAAGGTTTACAAAGCACTTTACATTTCATTTAAAATGATCCTCATAATAATTCCCTGAAATAGGTGCTATTTATATACATTTTAGGGTTGGGAAAATAGGCTGAGGCATTAAAAGAATTGTTCAGATGACTAGAAAGTGTTTGAAACTAAATTCAGACTTAGTTCTATATGATGCTAAGGTCTACATGGTAATAAAGGAAAATTGTAATCTGCTGAAATGGGGCACCTGCCCAGATACTGTGTATGGATATTTGCTGAGTGATATGTACCTTATTGAATTCTATAGAAACTCCTGATTGGTCTACACCAATGGGAATATAGAGCAGATGGCATGAAAGTTGACTGCTGGGCAGAGTGAATCAAGATGGTGAAGTCCAGTTGTTCTGTAAAGACTGCTCTTATCTCTTTATTTATGTAAATAAAGATATTGGGATTTTTCATTTATTTTAACACAAATTCAGTTAATAAACATGGCATAGTTTGGATATTTAACAAGGATACAACTAGAGCAGATGAAACATTCCTTACCTCCAAATAGAAATGTATCTGACCTTGGATCAAGGAAGAGAAAAAGACATACTTTTTCAGTTAGGACTACTGTATGAATTTTCCTTCCTTCCTTCCTTCCTTCCTTCCTTCCTTCCTTCCTTCCTTCCTTCCTTCCTTCCTTCCTTCCTTCCTTCCTTTCTTTCTTTCTTTCTTTCTTTCTTTTGGTAAAGATATATTTTTTAACATTTATTAATATTTATTTTTTAGAAAAGTTAACATGGGGGGCAGCTGGGTAGCTCAGTGGAGTGAGAGTCAGGCCTAGAGAC
>NC_058135.1:60147896-60211594 GCF_016433145.1 Gracilinanus agilis
TCCTGCAGTCCTTCCTCTGAATGTGGGTAGCATCTTTACCATAAGTCTCTTTCTCTTTTTTCTTTGTTTCTTTGTTTCTATATTTTGTGGCTATAATTCATGCTGATTATATATTTTCTCTTATCTTGTTGTATGATAAGCCTACTTCCTTTCTCATTAAATATGTTCAGGCTAATATCCTTTATGTAACTCACGTGCAAGACATCAATGCTAAAATAGCTGAAGGCTGTTTACACCCATCGAGTGTGTTTCCATTGCCCTTTAGGCCATCTGATTATTCTGAAAGGGGAGGGGAGGAAGTAAAGAAGTATTTATTAAGCACCTGTTATGTAATAGGTGTTGTCCTAAGACCATTATCCTATTTGATATTTAACTAATATATTATAAATAGTATCTTATTTGGTAATATCTTTAAAATATTGGTATCTATGGTTTTCTTTGATTTACAAGATGTATCAATGTTGGGGCAATATCTATAATAAAATGAAGAGTTTTATCATATGTTGGAAACACGAAGTAGGTTAATAATATGTATTGCCCAGATTCTGACATCTAGTTGGAAACATGTATGTTTGTGTGCTAGAAAGGATCTGATGTCTTATACATGGAATTTAAAGGTGAAACCTGATAATAATCCAGACCAAGGTCAACTGTACATGTGGATTTTAACAACGTCCTTTCTCTTCTGTACATGGCCGAGAGTAGCTGTCAACAGAAACTAAATGAAAGAGATACCTGAGAACTTATCTAATGTACTTAGTGAATATAGATACACAGTTGTGAAAGTGTAGGCTTCCAAAGCCTTTTTCATTTATAACAGAATTGAAAGATCTGAGAAACCATTTTGAACTCTACACTTTTTAATTTCATTTTCCATGCCTGTTTGAAGAATCCGGCTTCTAAAAAAGCTTCTGAACACCAACTTGACTGTACAAAATAAGTTGGGATGGTACAGGATGAAGAGAAACAGCTTAAGGTAGCACTGATCATGTATAAATTTGAGCAGAAAATGTTCTCTCTTAACTAAAGAACTGCCTAGACATCTGTAAATTCAGCTTTGATACAAGGATAGATGATTTTGTTCTACCAAAGGCACAAGAGAATGAGTGCTCTGAGTATATCAAGAGAATTATTTAAATGATAATTCCTAAAAATGAGAAGCCCCTCAAAGGACAGGTAAAGAACATGAAAAAGGAAGAAAAAGAATTCTTCTCTTTCCATACAAAAGAGGGAGGTTGAGGTCTCTGGCCTTAGGTTCATGCCTTTCTAAGATAATAGATGACCTGGGATCAGGATAGGGATTTCTAGATAGAGACAGTGAAATGACTGGAACCAAAAGTGGTTATTCAGGCAGCTGGATGGCTCAGTGGATTGAGAGTCAGGCCTGAAGACAGGAAGTACAGGGTTCAAATCTGGCCTCAGACCTTCCTAGCTGCAAGTCACTTAATCCCCATTGCCTAGCCCTTACCACTATTCTGCCTTTGAACCAATACCCAGTATTGATTCTAAAATGGAAGGTAAGGGTTTTAAAAAAAAAGTGGTTATCAATGGAAGTTGATATCCAAAATGTATGAAGCCAGTCCATTCCTTTCCTTCCTCACCTTCATCTCTCAGAATCCCACAGTTTCTTTTAAAGCTCAGCTTAGAAGCCACTTTCTGATAACCTAGTTGATAGTGCTTTCTCCCTTCCAAATTGTTCTTTATTTTTTACATATTTATTTAGGATATACCCATTTGTGTACTCATGTTTCTGTAAAAAGAACTAAGCTCCTTTTTTTATTTGAAAAATCTTATTTAATTAATTAATTTAGAAGATTTTTCCATGGTTACATGATTCATGTTCTTTCCCTCCCCTCCTCCCTCTTCTCTCCCATAGCCAATAAGCAGTTCCACTGGGTTTTACATGTGTCATTGATCAAGACCTATTTCCATATTATTAATATTTGTACTAGGGTGATGGCTTAGAGTCTACATCCCTAATCATATCCCCAGTGATCTATGTGATCGAGCAGTTGTTTTTCTTCTTTGTTTCTACTCCCACAAGAATATAAGCTCCTAGTATCTATCACAATGGCACAAAGGGGCTACAAAATACATTCTCTTTTGATTAGTTGATGAATGAGTCAGGAGAACTAGGCTTATTTCATTGTTATTCAATTGTTTTAGTCAAGTCTGACTCTTCATGGCCCCATTTGGGGTTTTCTTGGTAAAGATATGCTGAAGTGGTTTGCCATTTCCTTCTCAAGTTCATTTTACAGATGAGGAAACTGAGGCCAACATGATTACTTGACTTACTCAGGGTTACACAGCTAGTAATTGCCTGAGGCCATATTTAAACTCAGGAAGATCAGTCTTCCTGGCTCCAGGCCTATCACTCTATCCATCGTACCACCTAGATGCCCACCTAGACTTAAAGAGAAACATATTGCTTTCTCTGGATTAGATGCTGTCTGTATCTTAGCCCTTTGTAAAATAATTCTGCTTTCCCATGGTGACCATTGGGGAGGCATGGTTTGGTAAAACCGTTGGATACAATCTCAATCCGAGTTAGCAGCAAGATGTAGCAGCCAAATGAACTAACATGACCTTGAGCTGCTTTAACAAAGGCAGTGTTTCCTGGACTAGGGAACTGAATGATTGCAATGTGCCTCTTCCTGCTCAGAATTCATCTTTAACCAGCATAGTGAAAAGCCTTATAATTCTTTGTCTTAAGAAGAATAGTTGTAGGAATTAGCAATGTCCAGTCTGGAGAAGAGAAGGCTTAGAGGGAGGTATTAGAATGGCCTTCAAATATTTGAAAGACTTTCTCTTTGGCCCCAAAGGTATGACCAGCAGCAATAGCTAAAAGTCACAATGAGGTTCCATATCAGGAAAAGTAGCCCCCTTGTTTGAGCTCTCCCAAAGTAGAATAAATGGATTATTTTGGGAGAGAGTGGGTTTTCCTTCATTGAAGCCCTTCATAAAGAGCAAATCTGGCCTTTTACATTTGTTTGCTGTGTGACCCCTCAGTTTCCTCATCTGTAAAACTGGGATAATCATATCATCCATCTCTCAGGGTTGTTATAAGGATCAAAAGAGATAATAATTACACAGTGCCTAGCACACAGTAAGTGCTATATAAATGTTAGCTATTATTATTACTGAATGTTATAGTGAGGATCCATTTTGCACACAAGTTGAGCTAGTTGTTCATAATCAAGTGAAATAATATGTTTAAAGTACTTACCATAACATGTAGCACATAATAAATATTTATAAAATAGTGTTTGTTCCCTTCTCCCTAATGAAGTCCCCTCCCACTCTAAGTCCTGAGGTTCTTTGAAAATGTTTCCCATTTAGTCAATTACCCCAATATTTATCTAGATATAAAAACTTCATATTTGTTGCCCTGATTCCAAGAGCTCCAATGGAGAGAAAGTGAGCTATGATAGTGATCCCCTAACTCAAGGCTTTAAAATGATTCTGTAATAAAAGCCCAAATTAGTTTATTTCTGGGACTGTAGGTCTATGAAATGAGAATTCTTCTCATTTTCCCCTCATTTCCTCTTCCATTCAGTAGTATATGTCCTTTAAATAATTAGTTTATTATATGGCCACACTAGACAGAAGGAAGATAGTTCCTCCATAAAACTTGCATATCCAAATGAGAGTTATTGAATGGTATGCTTTACAGAGAGCAGAAAATTGGAGTGTGGGAACTGGGTAAGGTGGGAATGGGAATACAAGCTGTAATTCTTCTAGTCCTTATCTCAATTTAGGTCTATGTCAACAAATAGAGTAGCTGCTGGTAATCTCAGATCAATTCAAGGGAGGATGGTAAGACCAACAATGTGGCTCCAATTTATTTATATATAACTATATTTATGTATATATCTTATAATTATATATAATTACACATAATTATAATTATTTAAGAGCTATTAGGTGCCACAGTGGATAGAGCATTGGGCTTGGAATCAGGAAGACTCCTATTCATTGTTTAGATCTTGTCTCAGACATTTACTAGATGTGTGATCCTTGTCAAGTCACAAAAACCATTTGCCTCAGTTTCCCCATCTATAAGATGAAAAGGAGAAAGAAATGGCAAACTACTCCAGTATCTTTGTCAAGAAAACCCCAAATAGAATGTTTGAAAAACATAATTATCTATATTTGTATAAATAATTATTAGAAATAATGCTATGAATTATAATGATGAATAACTTGTCTGTATCTGATTAGGGCCCAATGATTATGATAGCAAGATCCCCATCTGTGCCAGTTAGCCTTGCTCGCTCTCTGACCACAGAATAACCCCTCACTACAGTCAGCAGGCTCACAGCTGCTGTTCAGGAGAAGGTCAGGTGAAACAGCCTGGATGGTTCTCTGTATAGTTTTGTTCACACCTTGTCCCATGTGCCTACAGTAAACTTTATCTATCTTTTAAAGGTTTAATGATTTCTCAGAAGCAAGCTCCCAAATTGCTGGCTTGGAGATGAAAAGTCCTAGGTTCAAATTTGGCCTCAGACATTTCCTGGGTGCATGACCTGGGGAAAGTCACTTAACCCCCATTGCCTAGCCATTACTACTCTTCTGCCTAGGGACCAATACTTAGTGCTAATTCCAAGACAGAAAGTAAGGGTTAAAAAAAATAAAAGAAATCTTCAGGACTCTGACCCTAGCTGGAAATGTGAATTTTTCCCTTCAAATTCAAAGAACATCTTGGTTATGTGTGAATAAACATATTCTACTTTAGATAATGATTATGTGTGTATATTTTATTCTCTTTACTAGACTATAAGCTCCTGCAGCAGAGAAGGAAAAAACAATAAACCAAGCATTTATTAAGCATTAACTGTGCCAGACAATATGTGAAACACTTTGCAAATATTATCTCATTTTATCTGCATAACAACCTACCTTTTTGAAAATCTACCTTTTTAAGTGGGACAATTTTTTCATTTCACTACTATGAAATGAGTTGGTATCAGTTGACTTTTAATTTTTGGAGGAGTTTTTTTGGGGGAAAGGGAGGAACAGGGTAGAAGAAAAAACCCTCAAAGTTTTATTTGAACTTTGAGTTACTCACAACTTTATAATTAATTACTATATTGCAGGGAGTGAAGAAAAAAATCTGTAAAATTAGAAAAATAGGTATAGTATTCAAGGATCTGAAGTTGAGTCTGGTGAAGTCTGGTAGCTTTAGACTTTGCTATAAAATGACAGTATTTAAGTTATTCTTCATAGTCACACTAGAGAACCTTGCTACCTCAAAGCAGCTAACCTGAAAATGAAGATATTTATGTGACACGAAAAGCCTTGTTTAAAAAAAAATAAATATTTCAATAAAATTAAAAAAAGATAGATGCTATTATACAGATGAAGAAACTAAGGGTAAGAGGTTAGAGGTTAAATGATTCACCTAGAGTCATTCAACCAGTAAATATTTCGGGCTGGATTTGAACTCAGGTCTTCTTGACCCCAGGTTTAGCACTTTCTAAAGGCCATTTTGATGCCTAGTAATTGGAAACCACACCGATGTTCTATTTCCCTGAGTAATCTGTAAGTTCCTTGGGCATGGGAACCGTACTGGTTGTTTTGGGTTTCTCCCCTTATTTTGTTTTTCATCTTCCTCAGTGTCTAACACAATGCATTTCACATAGTAGGCTTTTAACAAATATCTATTGAATAAATAAATTAATTCATAACTGTTATGACCACTGGTAAAAATAGCTCAACGTACATGCTCTTGTCATCTTGAGCCAGGATAGATTCATTGATTAGTGTAATTCTGTCTTAGTAGAGAGTAGGAAGGTGGCATAGTGGATATATTGCTGGGGTTAGAGTCAGAAAGACCTGAGTTCAACTCTGGTCTCAGACACTTAGTATCTGTGTGGCCTTAGGCAAGTCACTGAATCCTATTTGCCTTAGTTTCTTTGTCTATAAAATGAGCTGGAGAAGGAAATGGCATACCACTTCAGTGTCTTTGCCAAGAAAATCGCAAATGGAGTCACAAGGAGTCAGATATGACTGAAATGACTCAATAACAATAACAAAAACAGAGAACAGCCTTAAAAACTAGGAAGATTTGGGGTCAAGTCCTACCTTTGACACTTAATGATTAGGCAGCTCAGTGCCTGAGGCTACTCTCTAAGATTAAAAATTGCACATAAAGCACCACACTAAATTGGTAGAGGGAATTCACTCTTCCAATGAAATAACAAGTGAACAAACACTAACCACTAAGCATAAAAACAAGGATTAAGTAGAAGGAAACAAGCACAATGGAATATCTAAAATCAGTGGTATTTATACTCCAAAGTGAACAATACTGGTTTTGAAATCACTTTGCTATTTCTGAGGATCTGTGTTCTCATGGGTATGAGTAACTCCTCCATTAGTGCTGATTGCACCCCATTCATATTGTCTCCACTTCTGGAAATTATGTCCATGCCTTTCCATTAATCCTTCATTGAGGATGGGATCCAGAATCATAAAGGCTTTCCTGGTTCTTTTTATTTATCAAAGATATCAAAACACACCTTTGGCTGTCCTTGTGCCATCCTTTACTCTTGACATAGGGCCAGCCCATTTTTGAGTCAGATTAACAATGGCTTTTACCTGGACCCTTACACACATCCACAGTCAAACAATGCTGCAGGCTACTCATGCCCATCAAGGGGCTTTCCATTGTCCTTTGAGTTATGTTCATTCGAATGTTTCAGAGATTATGATGCTCCAAGATTCACAGGCTTATAGCATCACAGAGAAAATACTGGGTTACTGGGAAAATAGGTTTTTGTGGGAGTGAGCAACTTGGAATAGGGAAAATGCAATATAGTTTCCCAAATGTGATTCTGCTGTATATCCTCCTTATATTAAATTCTGGGACCGCCTCATCATCCATATGTAGTGTCTATCCAAGAGATACCTACAGATGAACTAATGTACCATGTGCCCATCCAACTACATGTCACAATCTGGACAACATGCATTCTCAGTTTCTTTTTGTTTTTCCGGTATAGTTGACTATGATAATCTCTTCTGAGTGAATGTGGATGCATGTAAGGAGGTCTTCTAGGCTTGATATCATCAGCACGCTATCTTGCAGGGCCAGGAACAGTTGAAAAACTTTTTTTTATCTATAAGCAATTCCTCTTTGATTTGGGACTTTGTGCAAAATATCCTTCATGCCTCCAGTGGCTTTGAGGGTGCATATATCACCCTTTTTTATGCCTCTGAATTACAAAGGAAAAAATTGTCAAATGTAGTAAACATTTCTAAAATTTCATCCAAATACACAAATATGGCCTTGTGTTTCATTCAACATGAATTTCAGAAGCAGGAAATATTTGATAAAAGGAAATGCTGGAAAACAGTAGGCTATGTGTCTGCTTTTAAATGTCAAATGTTTTCACCGTTTTAATGATGGACTCTTGGCTATCAAGAAGGAGTCATAGGATTGTACATTTAGAACTTCAGTGGGCTTTAGAAGACACTGAATCCAAACCTTTCAAGATATGGAACTGAGGTTTGGAGAAATTAAGAAATAATTTAGAAACAGTTCTAGATTGGGACAGGAGCCCAGAGGTCATCTAATCTGATCCCTCTATTTTTACAGATGAGGATAAGACCTAGGAAAATTATTTAACTTGCCCTAAGTCACATTGGGAATAAGTGATAAGATCAGGAATTGAACAGAGGCCTGGTTCAAATTCAACATTCCATTTCAGGTAGTAATTATCAGAGCTGAGTGTTGACCCTAGATCCTTTAACTCCAAATGTAGATTTCTCTCTAAGGAATTATTACACCACTTTATCTTTATTCTGTATACTAAAACTTAAGAGAAAGAAGCAATGTATACTGAAAGATCAGTGATAAAGACAATGATTACTGTAATATCGATTGCTGATACAAAGATCTGGGGAAGTTCACTGAGTAAAAGGGCTTCCTCAGCAGTAATGCAAAATAGGGTCAAAGACCTAGAACAGAATCTATTGGAAGTTATTTTTTAAGCTTATGGTCAGGTTGAAAGGGCAGATTTTGTTTATTAAAAACAAAGATTTTCAAAAAGCTAGATTCTTGCTAAAAAGTGACTTCATTCATTTCCTCCCATTTTTAAATTCTCTTTTCTCTTTCAAAGAGAATTCTCTTTGGAACTTCAGAATTCTGATGGATGACAAAGCCTGCTACCCATCTCCCAACAGCGAGGGGATAAATTCAAGATGCAGAATGATGTATGTTTTTGGACATACTCAATTCCAGTCCATCAGTTACCAATAATTTATTAGGGATCTGCTATGTACCAAACACTTTGCTAAGTGCTAATGATACAAAGAAAGGTCAAAGCCAATCCCTGCTCTCAAGGAGCTCACATTCTAATGAAAAAGACAACTTACAAGCAGTCATGTAGAAACAGGCTCTATGCAGGATAAATTGGAAATCATCACATGGGGAAGGCACTAGTCTTAAGGGGGATCAGGAAAGACTTCTCACAGAAAGCAGGATTTTAGCTGAGATTCTAAAATAGAGAACACAAATGCATTTCATTCAACTGGGTTTATATGTTAAAATATTTTGTTTTTCTGTCAAATGGGACTGATTTATTAATTTAAAATGTTTTTTTTCTTTTTCTTTTTCTTTTTTTAGATGGGAAGAGGGAGAGAAAATAAATGTTTATTTATTGAAAAATCAGTTGGATCAGAGGCAACTAGGTAGTACAGTGGACAGAATGCTAGGTCTGTAGTCTGGAGGATCTGGGTTCAAATCTGGACTTTTCCATTCTTTCTATTCCTTTATTATAATACTTCCTAGATGTTTGACTCCAGGCAAGTTACTTAACCCTGATTGCCTAGCCCTTGTTGCAGTTCTGCTTTAGAATTAATACCAAGACAGAAGGAAGGTTAAAAAAAAAAATCGAGGGGAAAAGACAATGACCTTTGGATGGGAAAGAACAGAATAGAAATCTTAAATAGGGAGTTGATACCCAAGATAATTGAGGATGAGATAAAGATAAGAATAAGAAAGCTTTTAGCTGACCTGAGCAAATTCTAGTCACCTGATACAAATGAATTACATACCAGGGTACTAAACGAATAGACAGATGTGATTGCTGAGTCATTGTTAATGATCTCTGAGAGATGCTACAGAGGGCAGAGAAACTGCAACCCTGGTGAAAAGGAAATATTGTCCTGACTTTCAAAGGGAAAAAAATGGAATCTATACAGTATATTAAACAGTGAATTTATCAGTTCTGGGCACATTTTTATAATGCATTTTTCTTGTAGAGTGTTTTTTTAGAATTTATTTCATTATTTTAATTGTTTTTTTTTCAGTTCCTCCATTCCCCTCCCCATGCTACAGAAGATATCATCCAATGTTATAATGTATTATTAAGGCTAAGATGGTGACATTGAGGTGGAGAAAGCTTACATTCAAATCTCCCACTTACACTCTGGGCAAGTTGATGAGCTTTTATATGTCTCAAGCAACTCCCTTCGACTGAAGGACACTCCTACATGGGGATATCACCCATGATGATAAATGATGGAATACTATTGTGCTCTAATAAATGATAACCAGGAAGATTTCAGAAAAACCTGGAAAGACTGAACTGTTGCGAAGTAAAGTAGCAGAACCAGGAGAACATTATAGACATATACACCATGTTACACAGTAACATGTACACCAAACACAAGAGTTACTTTTTGATCCCAGAGATGACAGGAAACCATTGGAATTTACTGAATGGGGATGATGGTAGAAGGGTCTATGCTTTCTTTTTTTTTTCCTCCATTATTTTATTTATTTATTTTAGAATATTTTTCCAAGGTTACATGATTCATATTCTTTCCCTCCCCTCACAGAGCTGGCAACCATTTATTTATTTCCATATTGCCAGAAGCCATCAAACTCATGATGTTTAGCACAGCTCAACACAAATTATGAAACCTGCATAGCAGGTGTCATAAGGATGGTCATTCCACTCAGTTTCCCCTATGTGACTCTCTTCTCACTAACATTCCCTTTTACTGAAATTATTGTAATCAGTATCCTTACACAACCACAGGGAAACACAGAAAAACAATAAAGGCTAATAGCAGAGGCAACCATAGATCCCTCACAAAGTCCTAAGTAAACCCCACATTTTTTTGTTATAATACAGAAACTTCCACTGAAGTCACTTGACAACAAACCAGCGTATAGTGAGTTAATGTTAAAGATTTTAAAACTCTAACTTAGATTCCCATACACAGGTGTCTGCAAAAACAGGCCAGAACAGTCTCCAAGTTTCCCCTCTCCCAGACCCGATTTGGCACAGTACTTTAACATAAAAGAACAATGAATGAAATATGGAGAAATTGTCTCCCATGAAAAAGCCTGTAATTTCCCACCATTATACGTCAAACACACTTAATTCATTGTCTCTAAGAAAAAGATGGATTGTGAGAATAGAATTCATGCCAAACATTGATATAATCATAAGAAAAAAGGTATAAAAATTAAAATTACCAGATGGCAGATCAGAACAGCTTGGGTAGGTTCCCAAAAGTTGGATAGGTCCTTATACAGTGTATTAGTTTCACCATCTTCTGTAAAGGTATTAGGTAGATATCCGTGGTATCATTGTTCTCATGTTAAATTAGCACATGGTATAGATAATGAAAATGTAGAAATTGTTACTAATGAAGAAGAAGAAATTGTGTAAATTTGAGATCTTCAGTTAATTAGAGTCTTGTTATGATTAAAAATGATAAAGACTGATATAATAATATAAATTAATAGTTTAATTAAAGCCATGCTGGTAGGGATAAAATCATTAGACCACGCACCTGTAAGTATTCACATTGCCTCGTCATCTTTACCTCTCATATCGCCCACGCCTGCTAGCTAAGAGAGCGACTTCCTCCTCACCCAGGAGATTTAATCCCTCTCTTACATCACCATACTTCCTGTTTGCCATGAGGAATCATGGGAAATGTAGTTTCAAAGTCTCCCACATGTCCATAGGAAATATATAGCATACTTTTAAATAGCATCTCCCAAATTCCAATTATACAATTCCCTCTGAGATCTGGCAAAAAAAAAGCTTGGCCCTTTTTTCTTTGCTGGATCTGTAAACATAGACAACTTCTAGTTTCAGGAATTTGGGTATAAAAGAAATAGATGAACAAATGGATAAAATTAGCCGCATTGACAAAAAACCAATTTAGGGGTAGTCCCTTATTGGCATAACATGTACAATTAAAACAAACTGCATTCAACTCAATTTCCACTCCCCATAGTTCAATTAGCTGCGCCCCAAAGTTCAAATTTGGTCTTCATGGTACAGTAAAGGCTTTTCAGGAATCTTCATGGTGTCTTCACCAAACAGGTTCATTGTCTGGATTCTGGGGAGATGGCAAGGTCCTTATCCTGAAATTATTCTCAAAAGAATTTAAACTTTACATTATAGATTATAAAACATACATTTTCTCCTAAGAATTATACATTTCCCCCTGAAATTACTCCTAAAAGAGTTAAATATACATATATTTTGACATTATCGAATTAAAAAAAAAAAAAAACTTAACAGACATCCCCCTGAGGAAAATTCTAAACATACCTTTTTTTCTTAAAAAGGGTACCTCAGGTCAGCTAAGGATGAGTGGCTGAGTCCCGGGGGTTGTATGAAATCATTTGGCAAAATACAAAAAATAAAATTCAAGAAAAAAGAAGAAAAAATTAACTTGTGAATGAAATGTAAAATGTGCAAAAAATGTAGGGAAAATAAACTTAGACCTTTGAATCAAGGCCTAATTAAAGTGAATTCAGCAGTTTGCAATTACCCATTCAAGGGCCAGGACCCAAGGGAAACGTCTCTCTCTGATCTGATCTGCCATCAACCTTTTAGGGAAGTGAGCCAAATAAATAACCAATCTTAGGTGCTGGCCTAGGAATTTAAGTTGAGGGGACTCACGTCCTCTAAAGTTTTAGAAAAGAATGGGACTCCAGGACTCAAACCCCAATTTCCAAGCCCTAAAGTATTGGCATAGAACTCCTGCAATCCATGCAGATCGTTTTTTAGTCAAGTCTCTGACCATGTGCTTTCTTAGCACTAATTAACAGCTTTTATATTCCCTTTTCCTGGAATCAGAGAAGCATTTAATCACAGTCCCATATTCTCAGGCTCAGGCTCAGGTATTTGCATTAAGCTTATATCGCTGTAAAACAAATTAAAAAAAGGATAAATAATGATTATATATGTATTTCCAGTACAAGATGAGAAAAAGGAAAAATCAATTGCTCTAATTAAAAAAATGTTTTAAAATAAAAAAAATATATATAGCTTAGAACTAGAAGGGTTTTTTTTACCCAAAAATGAGATTTTCTGTGAGAGAAAATGGATCTTGCAAATAGCAGATTCACAATGCACATTCAAATAGAGTACCATAATTTCCAATAGCACATTTTAAAACAATAAAGAATGTTTAAAAATCATATACTTGTTACAGCTTTTAAATCTTGGCTAAGAGTTTCTCAACAAACTCTGTTATTGCTTCCATAGCAAAATCTGATATTTAAAAAAAGAAACCTTCTGGACTAAATTATCCTCAGATAAGAATATATAGGAGCTCCTTGGCTTCCTGTTTTAAAAAACAATCCCGGGTAGGAAATTTTATGCTTCTACCCATTTAAGGCAATAATTTCTCTTATAATAAAATATATAAAAGCTTATCCTATAAGACAACAATTCTTTAGGATCTAGAGTAAAAGTTAAAAAGATCTCTTGTAAAATTACAAGTTAATTCTCAAAGCATGGGAACTTCCAAGGTTCTATACAATTACCAAGACAGAATAAATTTTAAAAAACATGTGCTTTTATAAATCCAGTATACATAAGGCAATTTACAACTTTAAAAATGTGTAGGAAATATAATGTGAGTATCAGATTAACATGCTGGTCAAAATCTCTTACCAGTTCTAATAGATTTTTCTCATTATTTGGGAGTTACAATAAAATCACAAACAGAATTAATCTAGCAGCCACAAACTTCATTAACTTAAAATGATTCAGTGCAACAGGAAAATCAATGAAATAAGCAAGATTACTTTACAAAACTAATTAGCAAAATACAGTAAGATATAGTCTCTTTAAAACAGAAATAAAACTCATTCAGTTCCGAGGTTTAAAAGTCCACCCCTGGTTCAATTTAAGGTTCTTTTGATTGAGTTCTGCTGAGTTTAAGGGGTTTTTTAAAGTTCAAAGTTCTGAGCAGGTATGGGAGTGAATAGGCCATGCGGCCCGATTAAGGGTAAATGCTAGTTCAAGGTTCAGACGCTAGGTCCACGTGGGGTCAGGTCGTGGGCTCGGGGCTAGAGAAAAACTTAGGTCAGTTTTGTAGAAAATCCCTCGTGTAGAGCTTGTGGGGGTGAGGGGTGCCTAAATTAGGTCGTTAGAGAAACATGTGGAGAGGCAAGAGAGTAGGCCATTACCAAGAGAGTGGGGAGTGGTGGGGGGATATACTTCCCAAGTCTTTAGCAGCAGGGCTGAAGTTGAATGGCAGTGTTCGGCAAGTCAGGGCGGGGGTCGCTTCTCAGAAATCTCAGGATTCCAGATCCACAGAAATGGTCTGCACTGGAGTGTCAGGAAAAGTGGCGGAGATCACAGGCACTGGGGGACTGGCAGGCTCGAGGTACGGCAGGAAGGGAGACCAGGTCAGGACTTAAGGAGATCAGCGGCGAGAAGATACTGGCTGGGCTCTGGCAGTCTGTCAGTGTCCGCAAAAGCCACCAGGCCCGGGGCATTGAGCAAAATAATTCGCAGCCCAGCGGCAATTAAAACCATTGTTCCTTTTTCCTAAAAGGCAGCCTAGAGGCTAGGGAAAATAGGGAGAGGACTGGGTGAGGAAAAAGATAATTTCTGAGACTCTGGGTCCCAGAGCCTCATGGCTTCTTCTTAGGCTATCCAGAAAATTGAGAATTCGAATTCCAAACTTCTGGTTGCCATCATTGTTACAATTAAAAATGATAAAGACTGATATAATAATATAAATTAATAGTTTAATTAAAGCCATGCTGGTAGGGATAAAATCATTAGACCACGCACCTGTAAGTATTCACATTGCCTCAGTCATCTTTACCTTTCATATCGCCCGCACCTGCTAGCTAAGAGAGCGACTTCCTCCTCACCCAGGAGATTTAACCCCTCTCTTACATCATCATACTTCCTGTTTGCCATGAGGAATCATGGGAAATGTAGTTTCAAAGTCTCCCACATGTCCATAGGAAATATATAGCATACTTTTAAATGGCATCTCCCAAATTCCAATTATACAGTCTGCAATCAGAAAGTTCAGTAAGGAGAGGACCATTCCAGCAGAAGAGGATGTTAGGATGGAAGAGGACATGGATGAAGAGGATTCAGAATTCAAGGATTAATGGATTATGGTACTAAGATTGATAAACTTATAAAATTGAACTGTTTAAGACTTTGTTTTAAAAGAATTTCCAAAGAAGAGGATTAAACATGGACAGTTTGGACTAATGGTTTGAAAGAAGTTTGGGTAATGTAAATAGTATAACAATATACTCATATACATCCAACTTTGCACATGAAACTATCAATAACTTCAATGGAGAAAAGGAGAAAAGGAGAAAAGAAGAGAAAAGGAGATTTACCTCAAAGAATTGAACATCATAAGGAGAAAGGAGATCTGAAGGAGATCTGACGTTTTGGTAGGTATCAAACATCCAACAGTAACATATTGTAACACAATATAGCAAAATAACAACATATCAAATCAGATACATAAAAACGCAAATCTGTTAGGATACATTATATTCCTCATGTAATAAAACAATGTATAAATACTAATAAAATTAGAATTAGCTATAGGATAAGTAGGTACTAACAATGGATAGTTAGTTACAAAGAAAATTAGCTAGTTATTTAGTTAATATTTAGCTAGACTAATACACTAATATCATAGTGATAATTTAGAATAATTTAGTGAAATAGGAATAGTTTTAGATTAGATTAGAGCAGTGATGGGCAAACTTTTTAAAGAGGGGCCCAAAGGAAAGGAAATGCTCATCTGTCAGTCTGTTTCTAAGGCAACTCTTTCGAAATTTCATTGTATTGTATCCTATTCATTGTATTTGTCAGATTAGGAATAATGTCGCACAGCAGAGAGAACATTTCAGGGGGCCACATCTGGCCAATGGAACAT
Source organism: Gracilinanus agilis (assembly GCF_016433145.1). Taxonomy (NCBI): domain Eukaryota; kingdom Metazoa; phylum Chordata; class Mammalia; order Didelphimorphia; family Didelphidae; genus Gracilinanus; species Gracilinanus agilis. The sequence continues at coordinate 60,163,089 of NC_058135.1, forward strand.
AGCCATCACTGGATTAAAGGATAAGATAAAGTACTAATGTACATTACAGTGCAAATACAATGGACATAACAAAATTGCATTACATGAAGAACATATAACATACTACAGATCACATATCACAAAATAATGCAAATAGATATGTAAATAAGTGTAGATAGTGTGTGTATATTGTAAATTGTATTATAGTGTAAGTATTGTATATATGTAAAGGGCATACATATGTATATTCGATATGTATATATTATGTGTACATATATGTATGCCATAAATGTATACATTATATATACATTGCATGTATCTATCACATGTATATATGTATAAATGCAAATTTTGTGAATACTTTGATATTGAGTTGCAAACATTTGAATGTAATTTGCATAAGTGAGTTTGATGTTTTGTTGAAATTATGATATAAAACTTATGCAATGTTGTGTTAAATATGCATTTTTCCTAACTTGTTTGCATTTATTAGTTAGAAGAATGTTTCTGTATTAGTATAGGAGTTGCGTTTAATGTTTTTTTACTTGAATTTTGTGTTGATATTTCATATTTGTTGATTTTGTTAATTTTGTTGGAAATTTTGCATTATTACTTGTTATTTTGTGCTTTGAACTATGTCATTGTTCAATGTATTTTTCCCTTTACCTTTCCTTGTTAAAGTCCCTAGTGTAGGGTAGAGTAAGATAGTGTTAGATAGAATAGAGTTATTGTAGGTTGTTTGTTATTTTGGGTTAGAATTTTAGTTTAGTCCATAGTGCACACATACCAAAATATTGTGTGGAACAGTATTTTGGCTTTATGTAAAGGGGGGAACTGTCATGGGAAATTGTAGGATAAATATAAGGCTTAAGATAAAAGATGACAGCTTGAAGAAATCTTGGACTTCATGGACATTCTATAATGGAATGAAGCCAGGGTTTTGAAAGAGAGAGTGTGGTTTGGCCAAGCTGAAGGAAGGAGGTTTTGGCTGTGTGGTCCAGCTTTGCCAAGTATCCAAGGAGCTGATAGAGAGGGATTTGGATTTCACTGAGAAGATACTTCAAGCAACTATTGTAACCTAGGTAGAGGAAAGGTTTTGATTATCTGCTGGTGGACAGCAGATTTATCTACCTTACTCCCAAGAGCATTTGTGGATTTTCTGGCTGTCTATTGGACTTTTCCCTGGTTCCTGTGACATCTGTGATCATCTTGGAGCACCGTGGACCAGTACAGTGAGAAGCCCACCTCTCCAGCCCCTCTTATTCTAGTTAGAGGTTTAGCTTAGTTTAGACCTTAGTTAATTAAATCATTTGGGTTATTCCATAGTGTAGTAAACCCTTCTCTTCCACTTCCCTTATATAATATCAATAAACCCAGTTTGTTTATATTTCCTGTCTCCTCTAAGCCATTAAGAACCCAAATCTTGAAGTTACCCACTTCACTGGCTTTCCCTTGTTGATAGATTGTCAGTTAGTTGACCAATTGTCATTCCCTAACCTCACATCCCCATTTGATTTCCCTATGTTTACCTGTCAGTTCTTCCCTTGTGAGGTGTGGGAGTGTCCCCAGTTTGTCTGGCATCTAGTTATTTCCCTATTCTCAATATTTTCTTTTTCACCACTGCTTTGTAGTACAGTTTAAGATCTTGTACTGCTAGAACCCCATCATTCACACTTTTTTCATTGTTCCTTTAATATTCTTGATCTTTTGTTCAGGGTCTACACTTTAGGAAAATTAATTTGACAGATAAGCGGAAGAGAGACTCTAGGGTAGAGATATGAAGTAAAGAAACCAACCAGTAGGTTATTGTGAAAGTCCATGTGTGAGGTGATGAGTGCCTACATCAAGTTGGTGGCAGCATCAGAAGAGAGACGGGGGTGTATTGAGACATGATACAAAGGTGAAATTTGACAGAACTTGGCAACTAGATGGATATGAGGGGGTGAGAGAAGGTGACAGTTAAATTGCAAGCCAGGGTAACTGGGAAGACAGAGATCCTCTAAAGTTTCCTCATCTGTAAAATGAAAGTGTTGGACATTGTCCTTCTGAAAGGTTATGGGAAGATATATTCTATGATAAACATTCTTGCCTTGGTGCAGAAAAACATAAGTGCTTTGTCACCTGCTCTATTCAGTTATCCATTTGTATTTCACCTTTTTCTAAGAACCTCCATGGGTCTATTGAACCTTATTGATTTTTCCCCCAGGTGTATATAAACTTATGATACCTACCCCCCCTCAGTTAACTTGATGTTTAGTTTCTTTATATAATATCCCCAAACTATAAATTATTCAGACTTGATTTGAATTAAGAATTTGATTATGCTATCTTCGAATGTATAGATTTTTTGCTTCAAGGATGAAGTGCATTTATTCATTGCCTTTGGGACAGCAAGGTGGCACAATTGACGGAACCGTGGGCCTGGAGCCAATAAAAGTTGAGTTCAGATCTGTCCTCGAACACTTACAAGCACTGTAATTCTGGGCAAGTTATTTGACCTTTGTTAGCCTCAGTTCCCTTATCTGTAAAATGAAGATAATAATAGCACCTAGCTCCCAAGGTTGTTGTGAGGAATAAGGTAATAAACGTAAGTTCTAAGCATAATTTCTGGCAATAAGGAAATAACTGGTGACCTTTGGCAGAATAGATTTTGTAAAGTGTCAAGGATCCATTCATCATTCATTCACAAACAGGTGCTGGGCATGAAACATGTTTGCCTTTCTACAGTCTGTGCCCATAGAGCATGAGATAAAATAAAATGAAGACTGGGAAATGATGTAGTAAATGTAATACTAATCAGAGGCCAATTGAATACTCTGATCCTCAAAAAAAAAGGGGGGGGGGTTTAGAATCTGAATTTTCTAGTTTCAATATCTTTATGCTTCACACCATTTAGATAATAACAGATATACTCATAGTATCTTATGCCCTGTGGAGGCATAATGTATGCCCACAATACACATAATACATGTAATGTAGGGTGGGCAAAATCAATAGGTTAACCAGGTTTGATGTAAGTGTATAGTAATGTACCCATATTTGTCCTGTAATAGCATTATTCTTCCTCCTTCTGACCTCTAGGAGAGATCTCCTCTACTCAAGGGAACACAATCTATTTATTAGGTGTCAGTAAAAAATTCTGCTCTCTTCCTCATTACCTCTCATAAGCAACTGGGTGGCATTATTGAAATCATCCAGATTATCCTTCATGTTTGTCAGTTATCACTCTCATTTCAAGGAAAGAGAATTAGAAGGAGAAGTTGGGAATTCTAAAAGTCCTTCACTATACTCAATCTCCACTTACTTTTCTCCAAGGGTGCCAGGGGCGAGGGTAGAGAAGTATATCTTAACACCAGCCATAATTTAATAAAAGAAGATAAATTAGGGGCAGCTAAGGGGCTCAATGAATAGAAAAACTCCAAGCCTGGAGTCGGGAGGGCTTGGGCTTACATCTGGCTTCAGACATTTCCTAGATGTGTGAACCTGGGCAAGTCACTTAACCCCATTTGCCTAGTCCTTGACCTTCGGTCTTAGAGTTATTACTAAAACAGAAAGAAAGGGTTAAAAAAAAAGGAGAAGAGTTAGAGAAAAATTGTGGAAGGGAAAAAGGCACTTCCTGTATCAGAATAAATTAACTTCCTATTTACAATACATTATAACACAAATTAAAAATAATTTGCCTCACAATGAAATAGTTGAGCAAAAGTTGTCTGAGATTTTTGTTACCACCTTTTACCTCCCTAATTGATGTTTTTAATTGAAAAAAAAAAATAAAAACCAGCACACAGTTGTCTGAAAACAACACTATTACTTCCTACTTCTCACTCTTCTTTTTTATGTTCTAATTTCTGCTCTTTTGCACAGGTGCTATGCCTTCTTTTTTCCCCTTCTGTTCATATAGCTCGCCTTTATATAATACCTTCCAGTTCACAACAGCCCTGAAAGACGAGCTCCTTATGTCTCTTCTAAGTAGCCAGTTTAGGATAATTGTGTTGTTGTTGTTGAGTACTTTCAGTCATGTCTGACTTTTTGTGATCCTGTTTGGTGTTTTCTTGGCAAAGATACTGGGTCTGGTGTGTCATTTCCTTCTCCAGCTCATTTTATGAATGAGAAACTGAGGCAAAGATAGTCAAGTGACTCACCTAGTATTTGTATGAGGCTGGATGTGAACTCAGGAAGATGAGTCTTCCTGACTCCAGGATCATTACTCTATCTACTGTCCAACCAGCTGTTCTGGGGAAATTGGACTAACTACCTATTTAGGGATGACACAGTAAGAGGTAGCCAAAGTAACACTATGATCCTGATGTTGAAGTGGCTGGTATCACATCTGTCATTTAAGATACTCTGTTGCTGTTACTTTTGGCCTTGGCTTCTGGGAAGGACACTATAGAGAGTCATTGGAGAAACAGGGTCAAAATTAGGGCCTGTTATCTGGATTTCCTATGTGACCAATCCAGGCTGAGGCAGTCTTTGTGTTTGGTCCTGGTCACCTGAGCCCTGAAAAGCTCTGGTACCAGCAGGTAGGTTAATCCAAAAACAACTTGACCCCTCCAGGAGGCTATTAGGAGTCATTTAGAGAAACAGAGTCTGTAATAGATGTTTTATCTGGATCTCATTACAAAATCATCGGCAAGTAAAACTGTGTGTATGGTTTTTCTGCACTGCATGTCAGATGCAGATAGAATGGGCCGTCTAAGGTAAAAATCTAAGGCTCCTCTTTTGACTCATTTTCAGATCCCCACCTTTTCTTAATATTCTTATTGGAAAGCTTTGAGTCCTTAGCAGACCAGCAGCTACTGAGTTCACCATTTTTCTCCTTGATAATTAAGAAGCCTGAACCCTAAAAAATATTACTTAGATAAGGCTGGAGCCGGACAATCTAGTCCAGACTTTATCTGACCAGGTCAAATTCTGTAAATCAGGAAGACAGGACTCAATTAGTAAAAATCTCCATGAAATATATTTCTGCTCCCAGAATTAACGCCCTACTAATTGGTGGTTGGAATTTGGCCCTTGCCCTTGTACCTATCTCTCTACTTTTTAGACTTTAATGGGTTGTGTATGATTTGTAACCCCTTCACAGCTGTGACTCTTTCTTTGTGTTCTTTGTTTGAAACCAGTATAAAATAAACCCCAAACTCCATGAGGTGGGATCAGCTATGGCTAAACAATTAGTCTGGCTGTTCTCATTTTCTGTTTCCTATCTTTTCAATCTGATGCCATTAAACGCCACTCAGGACCCCTACCATATAGAGCTGGCTCTCTATAGGACACTGCCTCCCCTGTACTTGCAAATTTAAATTTGATTTCAACATTCATTAAGTTCCTACTGTGTGCAAGGCACAGGTGATATAAAGATGAAAGGTGATGCACTTCTATCCTCAAGTAGCTTATGATCTAGTGGAAGAGCAAGATAAAAGATGTACATAAACAAATACAATACAAGGAATAATTTGTTAAGTACAAATGCACCGCAAATGATACAAAAAAATGATCAGGGACAAGTCACTTTCAGCTCATTGGATTATAGAAGGTATCTTAGAGAAGACTGCTTCTGACTTAGGTATTAAAGCAAATGAAGGATTTCAATGAGCAGATATTTAGGAGGAATGTGTACCAGGCAAGGAGTATGGTATACATGAATATGCAACTGGAGTCCTGGGAAGGCAAAAAAGAACTGCGATTTGTTTCCCTTTCTTGTCTTCTATTTCAAAAGAAGAGAATATACAAGCTTGAATTAACTTCAGATTAACTTCATTAACTTCAGAATTAACTTCAGGGTGACAAAAATTCCATATAGGAAAATTGACATTAACACCCCCCCCCCAAATTACTGAACAAATTATGGCATATGATGGTGATCAAATACTATTGTGCTGTAAGGAATGATGAACAGGATGATTTCAGAAAGAGCTGGAAAGAAATGATGTAGAGTGAAATCAGTAGAACCAGGAGAATATTCTACAAGGTAACAGCCATATCATATGGTGATCAACTGTGAAAAACTTAGCTATTCTTGGTAATCCAATGATTCAGGGCAATTCTGAAGGAATTATAACTGTGAAGATGAGATTGAATCTCCCCTTGCCTGCTTTTAAATTTAATAAACCAAAAGCATAGACACCCCTACTTAACACTAAGCAGAGGAGGTCCACAAGCCACTTACTAAAGGGGTGACAACTCCAGAAGTGACTGATCACCCCCTGGGCAGTACTAAGCAAATTTAAAGACTGCAATTGGTGCCCGTAAATTGGAGAAAGGGACAGGAAGTGCCGTAAAAAAGGACTATAAAAGATGATGAACTTCCTGTACAAGAGGTCTTTGTCCTGAATCTTAGGCATGGCAGAGCTTGGACCTGGAAGACTGCTCCTGGATCTTCTCCCTTTGGATCTTCTCCTCCGAATGAAAAGCTGACCTTCCCTTCCTGGCTTCTGGAGAGATTAGTTCGGGGAGGCCTCCCCTTCTTGGAAGAGGCTGCATGAGTTGAACCCTTACTTAATTCAACACCAAGTCCTCTGGCTGAGAGGTTAACAAGCCCTGTGTGGGTTGAGCTGGGGACTAGAGCAACATTTAGGGTAATAAGTTAGACTTCTTATTCTATCCTATTTTTCATTTCTCTACTTTGATTCTCTCCACCTTCTTTGAAAATAAAAGCTGCTAAAAGTCATTTTTATTTGGGATATATTAATTTTAAAGTCAGTGACCACAGTATTATCTTAGAATTCTTATATATTTAGTCAAACACATCATTTTAATTCCTTATATGACAAAGAAAGCTATCCACCTCCAGAGAAAACTGCTGGAGTCAGAATGCAAATGAAAGCATACTGATTTTCACTTTAGTTTATTTGCATTTTTATTTTGAGGTGTTGGTTTTATGAGAATTCTTTCACAACAATGAACAATATGGAAGTGTGCTTTTACATGTATAACCCAGATGAAATTGCTTATTATTTCTGGGAGTTGGGAAGGAAGAGAGGAAGGAGACAATTTGGATCTTATAATTTTGGAAAATAAGTTGAAAATTGTTATTATATGTAATTGAGAAAATAAGATATGTTAAAAAAGACCCCCCACAGGGCTTCCAATAAAGTGGCAGAATGAATAGCTCTGAATAAACCCAACTCTCTCCATCTCCCATACCAAATAGGTAGAAATATACCAAATGGAGTAGTAGAATAATAGCCAAAAGAGATAAATAAAATAATGCCAACAAGTTTATTTCCAGGAAAAAAATTCTGAGGAAAACAAACAGCAAAGTCTACACTATTGGCACCATATTCTCTTGCCATACCCATCATAGCCCAACATGATTGAAAGGCAAAATTGACCTTACCCATTATTTATGATATGTAACTTTATTGCTAAATTTAATTGCTATTTTTTTACTTTACTTAATTGTCATCATTTTCTTTATTGAATTTTGGTTGTTTTGCCACACTTCCATTGATTTGTCTTAGAGGCCGTATCAACAAAAACCTCTCCATGGAAGTTTGTTTCTTCCTCGCTTTCAGAACATTTCGATAATGTGTGAAACAAGCATCGTTACACAGCTCCAACACATGACCTGTCACAATCTTTTCTGGGTTTGTCTTTTCAATAAACTGTTTAATTTCCCCCCTAATCCTCAACATTTCTTTAATCTCACTTGTACTGATTACCTCATCCACCTCGGGCTCCTCCCATAGGCAGAAACTTGTGATTCTAATATCCCAATCTCAATGGTGACTGCTTGTATCCCAAATTGCTCATGACTTAAGGTGCTTGTGTATCAAGGTGCCACTATGTATCACTTATGAAAAGGACAATAAAAGTAGAATTGAAAATGGCTTACCATAAAAAATATACTATGAGATAAAAAAAAATTCACAAGGGAAAAATGGACTTTGGGAGATTCAGTTGTTTCCAATGATAAACAAAAGCTCAACAGGCAGGTTGAAACACACAAAATGGACTGAAGAACCTTATGAAAGGTGAACAAATCTGAGCATTTCAAAATGGCTAAAGCCAGTTAGTCAAACAGACAAGAAACACTTGGCAATCATTTATTTAGTGGGAGATGAACCATGCCAAGTGCTTGAAAACTACCTGCTAAGCATTTTTTAGGGACAGAGGAATTGTACAAAGTGCTGAGAAATGCAAAAACAATTCTTACCCCTCAAGGATGGGCAGCTAGATAGCTCAGTGGATGGGACACAAGATCTAGAGTCATGAAGATTTATCTTAATGAGTTCAAATCTAGCTTTAGGCATTTACTAGCTGTGGGACCCTGGGCAAGTCATTTAACCTCTGTTTGCCTTAATCTACTGGAAGGTTTTCCATGAAATTTCCAAGAAATGTTGAACCACTCCAGTGTCTTTACCAAGACCAGTATTGACATGCTCTCGTCCATGGAGTCATGAAGAGTCAGAAACCACTTAACCACTATTTAATATATTGAAAAGTTATTTCCTATTATCAAATTGAATTTATACCAGGAATGCAAGAATAGTTCAATACTGGGAAAACTACCAATACATAAATCATTTTAATAACAAAAATAATTATAATCACAAGAAAAAACCTAGCAAAATGTTGTGCTCCTTTACATTAAAACATTTAGAAAAGTATTATAATGACCTTTTAATAATTTTATCAAAATTATCCATCTATAAAAATTAGATTTAAATTAATATTCAATAACTTCAAATATATTTTATAAGATTTATTGATAATCACTTGAAGTAGAAAAAATAAAAGAACAAAAGTATGAAAGCCTAAGAAAAGCCACGTGAGTAAAATTCTCCTGCCTGGCACTCACCCAACCTCCACAAACTGTGTTCCCAGGAAAAGAGAGAGAGAGGGGCGAGGTTACCTAAAAATATATTTTCCCTATGTTAGTACATAGATACGTAAATGGGATGCTGGGAAAGAGAGTCCTGGGGAGCAGATTCTAATTATACACAACTATCCATAACAAAGAACTATGAATAGTAAAAGCTTCCCTAATAAGATTAGGCATCCTGTTTCCATTGTAGAAGCTAGGTGACTCAGAGCATTGGGCTTGGAGTCCAGAAGACCCGAGTTCAATTCTGACCTTAGACACTAACTGGCCTATGTGATCCAGTAAAAGTCACTTAACCCTGCTTGCCTAAGTTTCCTCATCTCTAAAATGAGCTGAAGAAGGAAATGGCAAAACACTCTAGAGTCTTTGTAAATAAATGGGATCACAGAGTCAGATGTTACCAAGCAAAAATTTAATTCTTATTTGGCGATATCTCAGAAATGATAGCTATAGCAATATGACCAGAATTAGAAATTGAGAATATAAGTGTAGACAAAAATAAGAAAAAATTACCTCTATTTGAAGAAAATGTAATGGTACTCTAGAGACTCAATAAAGGATTATTTGAAATAATTAATAACTTTTCTAAAGTAGCAATGTAAAAAAAATGCACAGAAGTCATCAGTCTCTTTTTACTATATTGCTAATAAAATCAAGGAGAATGATTGAAAAAACTTCAATATGAGTAACAGAAAATTAACAAAATATTTGTGTACTGCTTACCAAAAGCTCACAGAACTTGTCCTGTAAAAAACTACAAAAACAAAGGATAATTTTAAGCACTAGAAGACAGTCGTTTTACATGGTTGAGCATATCAATATATGAAATATCAATATCAATACCATATCAATATAATGAAAATGATGTTATCTAAATTAATTTGTAGATTCATTGTTATGCCAACCTATAAAAGAGAAGGATTTTGTAAAATTATAACAAATAATAACAAAATATATTTGGAGGGAACAATGGTTTGGCGCTTCAAGTGAGATAATGGGGAAAGAAAAGTTAGATTGAGGAGCCTTTGTAGTACTAAATCATAAAGTATAAAGAAGAAATAAACAAAGTTACTTGTTATTGGTGGATTAAAAAAAAAAATAGATCAGCAAGGGGCAGGTAGGTAGATGGAATCCCAGGCCTGGAGTCATGAAGACCTGAGTTCAAATCTGACCTCAGACATTTTCTATCTGTGTGACCCTGGCAAGTCACTTAACTCCCATTGCCTTAACCCTTGCCTCTCTTCTGTCTTAGAACTGATACAAAGGTAGAAAATAAAGATTAAAAAAAATAGATCAGGAGAACAGACTAGATAAACAAGATCCAGAAATAATTAAACACATTTGTCTAGTTTGATTTGTTTACTCTGTAAACTCAAGAACACAAATGAGACATCTCTATATGACAACAACAGCTGGGAAAACTAAAATACAGTCTGGCAAAAAAATGCATTTAAAACATCTTACATTATAACACAGTAAGTGACAAATGCGTAGCTGACCTAACTATAAAATGAAACGTCTTGAGTGTTTGAAACCTGCCTCCTCATAGAATGAATGCAAATCCAAGAAGTTTTGCAGCAGAATTTAGGAATTGTCAATATAAGATGGGGGCACAATAAATCAATTTGTCATGAATACATTGTTTATAATAATAACAACAATAATAAGAAATCATATAATAAATATACCATTTTTATAATGCTCCAAGTTTTACAAAATGCTTTAGAGATATATGAAGAAAACAGTGTGAAATAAGGCACCTTTGTAATGTAGAGGAGATGGCAGCATGGAATTCCTGCAAAATACAGGGTCAGCCTCACCCAGAATTCCAGAGAGGACCCCAACTGGAGAACTTTGGGTGAGGGGACAGTTGAGAGGGAGTTAAACAGTTGCTTTCTGGGAGCTAAGGTGAGCAGATCTTGCTGCTTGCTGCTCCTGACTTGGGGGTTCACCTGAGGGGCCATTGTGGCAAAAGCTATTGTGGTTTCTACTCAGGAGTTAGCCTGTCTAGTAGGATTAAACCTTACCAACATCAATATAACAATTATTTAGTAATATAGAGATTAGAAATAATTAATATTAGCCTAGACAACAAGTTGACCAAGTGTCCTGGGGGGGAGGGGCAGCTTCAACCTGACAGATCAGGGTTTCCCATTACTTATCTATAACCTTATTACCCCTCCTGCCTCCCCCTTTCCTTACCTTCTTTATTAATATAAGCTTTACCTTCAATATCTGGGCCTGGGAATTATTTGGGGATACTCACTGCTCATTGTTACCATCTAGCTTGAATCCTCTCAGTTGCCAGCTTAAGAAGACTTCACAGTCCTCAACATTTAGATAACTAGCCACTACTCATTCCTCCATCAGACCTGTGGGGAATATAAATTAAAGAAAGGGAACGTCATTAAAGATTAGCCTCTGCTGAATCTAGCTTGAAGAACCACAGCCCTCTCTCCATTTCCAACTGAAATCCAACTGCTTGAGGGAAGGGGTTTGAGAACCAGGAGTGCCTCCCTACTCACTCAAGCCTGTCAGTGTGGGAGGAAAGTGTCCTGGAGATTTCTGGCCCTGGCCTAATTATCTGCTTCCCCAATATATCTGTTATTACCAACACAACACCTTTAATACCAGGCTTAGAGTTTCTGTATATAATATATAGTGTATATAATATACATATAATAATATAAAAATGGATNTACTCACTGCTCATTGTTACCATCTAGCTTGAATCCTCTCAGTTGCCAGCTTAAGAAGACTTCACAGTCCTCAACATTTAGATAACTAGCCACTACTCATTCCTCCATCAGACCTGTGGGGAATATAAGTTAAAGAAAGGGAACGTCATTAAAGATAAGCCTCTGCTGAATCTAGCTTGAAGAACCACAGCCCTCTCTCCATTTCCAACTGAAATCCAACTGCTTGAGGGAAGGGGTTTGAGAACCAGGAGTGCCTCCCTACTCACTCAAGCCTGTCAGTGTGGGAGGAGAGTGTCCTGGAGATTTCTGGCCCTGGCCTAATTATCTGCTTCCCCAATATATCTGTTATTACCAACACAACACCTTTAATACCAGGCTTAGAGTTTCTGTATATAATATATAGTGTATATAATATACATATAATAATATAAAAATGAATTTAAAATAAAAATGATAATATTTATAATTTTACCATGGAGTGAAAGTCAGCTTTATTCCTTAAGAAGATTATTTTGGCCTTTATATGAATGAAATCACTCCTTTCATTAAAAATATTCAGTAGCTCCTTATCCCAAGTCTGGGATAAGGGGGTAGGAACGTAGGGCCTCTTTCTCCCCTTGCTGAAGCCCCTCAAAATGAGCTTGGGTCTTTGGGTACAGGCCCCCCCAGAGAGTGATGCTCAGTGGATACAAGTCTAGGGAAACATCACCAGAAAACATTAATGTTCCTGTAGCATTGGAGATATGAATTGTCCCCTGACCATGAAGTTCTCTATGTGAACGCCCCTAAGATTGTGTACCCTAATCACATATATTTCTTATACATGTGCTTAGCTATGTGTCCCTGTTTGTAAGTCCCTCCAAATGTGTTTACTGACCACACATTTGTTACACGTGTTATTAACAGGAATGATATTCATTTGCATTCTTCTCACTGACAATATGTATTTCTGTGGGAGAGTATCTTCTAGCTTATGGCAGAAATAGTCAATTGGTACTTTTTTTTAATATGTTATCTTTATTATTGAATATTGAATGCTAGCTCTAAAAATTAAGTATACCCTCTTGCTGACTTAAGAAAGTAAAAACATGGATGGAAACATCTGAACTAAATAGATTTGACTGAATATGAACCCGCAGAGTATCTGGAACCTGAAGCAGTTTGGGGGAATTAGGGCCACTTAGAAAAAAGGTGTTCCCCCAAATGATATATACCGTGAACACACACCCCATCCTGTACCAATTATTCAGGGCATAAAAGAAGTCAAGACAAAATGCTTATATGTTTATGACATTATCAATCATTTCAGTGGCTCATTTATACCTTCATTCAGCATTCTAGAAATGAAATCTGTTTCAGAGACAAAGAACATAATTCCATCCTGCTGTGTCAAATACTCAATATCAAAAAGCAGGCAGAATCATTGAAAAATTATTCCACACACGTGGTTCTGGCACTAAAAATAGGGAAAGAATTTGAGTTGTAAGGAAATCATGTGATAGACTTTCTAGTTAGATTGAATGAAATAGATAATTTTAGAACAAATAGATGACAATTAAGTAGGAAAGAGCTTATCATACACAATCTCATTTGACTCAAAACAAATGGAGGTAGACAGTATGATTGCTATCTCTCCATTTTACAGATGAGAGAATTGAGGATAAGAAAGGTTGTGATTGGTGCAAAGTCACATGACTATTGTGCTAATGGCAGAATTCATATCATACCTTTTTTTTAAATCCAGTTTACCATACTGAGTATTTAATCAACTCGTGTCTTTTGTGGTTGTTGCTCAGTCATTTCAGTTGTGTCCAAGTCATTGCGATCCCATTTGAGTTTTTCTTGGCAGAGATACTGGGGCGGTTTGTGATTTCCTTCTCCAGGTACTTTACAGATAGGGAAACTGAAGCAAACAGGGTGACATGTTTTGCCTGGAGTCACATAGCTAGTAAGTTCTGAGGCTAGATTTGAATTCAGTTCTTGGCTTTAGGGCCAGCACTCTATCCACCTATGCCACCTAGGTGGCTATATACTAAAGTTATAAAGAAAAGCAAAAAAAAAAAACAAAAACAAAAACCATTGGTTTGCCCTTTAAGGAGCTCAAATTCTAATGGGGAAGATGACATACTAACTAGTTACATACTTAAATAGGTAAATTAAACACTGGGGTTTGTAGAGGGAGATAGGGATGAACAAACTAGTTACATACAGAATATGTACAGAGTAGATAGATGGCCATCTAGAAGAGGAGAGTGGAGCATCTGGGGAGGTTGGGAAAGGCCATGTGTAGAATGCTGGATTTGAGCTGAGCCTGGAAGGAAGGAAGTCAGGGAAACTAGGAGTTGAAAGGGGGCAGCACATTCCAAATATGGGGAACAGCAAAGAAGGAAGATGAGTGTTGTGTTAATGAAAACTCCCCAGAGTCGGAAGTAATGTGAAAGAAGACAGGAAAGGTAGGAAGAGGTGGGATGGAAGATAATTTTCAGTGACAAGGTAGACATCAGTTGAATGATACAAAATATGATGGAAAACATGGCTTAATATTAAGTGTAAAAAAGACTGAAATGCTTATCAATTATATAGAACACATAATATTCTTATAGCTATGTATAAGCTAGCTGATATTGTATGTAGAGTGCTAGACTTAGAGTCAGGAAGATCTGCATTCAAATTCTTCCCCAGAAATTGTTGTGTGACCTTACACAAGTCACTTAACCACTATATCTCAATGTCCTCATCTGTAAAATTGGAAGGATAACACCACCTGTCTTCTAGGGTTGTTATGAGGATCAAATGAGAAAATATTTTTAAAACTCTTTGCAAATCTTAAAGTGATATAAACATTCTAGCTATAATTATTACTATTAATAATAACAAAATAATAATACTTATTATTATTTTCATCCCAAAATGCTTTATTAAAGAAAAGAGTCAGATGGTCTTACACACACAAGGACTAAATAACAGTGCAAACAAATTCAATATATTTTAATAGGAAGTGACTAATTCCTAATGTGATGAATAAAAAACGCTGGGTTCTGTGTATGAAAAATCAATTATTGATTAGGCTAACAATTATCAATAAATTTCTCTTGGTAATCAAAGATCCTAATGTAGAAACATTGATCATTTTAAATACAGCTTCTGTGTTTCTGATAGCTCATTATTCAGCTCTCCCCTGGATGAGAAAAAAGCTCTCACTCATGGACATTGATAATGAGGTGGACTAATAGTTTCTAGCACCTTTCCAATTACTTTGTGGTGGTTTGGAATGTCATATGAGGATCAAGGCCTGGTCATAAGATTTTAATAGCTTTTGGCCATTTAAGCAAGGATGCTTGCTTCATTCTGGTCAGTTTGACCTTTTTGGGTCAAGTTGCCTCACATCTTAATGGGGGGAACCCAGGACAGAAGCTCATTGCCCCTGGGGAGTATCTGGTTTAAGTTAGATTCTGTTTGCAGAGAAAGCAGAACTTTAATTCCTCTTTTTTGGGAAGAGTCCATCCCAATTCAGAAGATGCTTTAGGGCAGAGGATGCAAGGACATTTCTGTGACATTACTTTTGAGTTTGGACAGGAAAAACAATGTTACAGGTTAATATTAAAAAGCAAATGACACAGTTAAAATTAATCCTTCTCACTAATAAAGAAGTCATTTTACAGTAAGCTATCTGAGTATAGGGCAGCTAGGTGGTGCAGTAAAGAGAGCATTGGGCTTAGAATCAGGAAGACTCATCATGAATTCAAATCCAGCCTCAGACACTAGTTGTGTGACCCTGGGCAAGTCACTTAACCCTGTTTTCCTCAGTTTCTTATCTGTAAAAGGAACTGGGGAAGGAAATGGCAAACCATTCTAATATCTTTGCCAAGAAAACCCAAAATGGGGTTACAAAGAATCAGACACGATTGAAAAATGACTGAGCAACAACAATCTGGGTATAACTTGTCAAAACAAATATCAAAATTAGAAGAAAAAATCCAAAAGGAGAAATATGATCTACAATGGTTACCTCTCAAATCTGGCTTATCCAAACTAGATATTTATGCTCCAAATAATGTAAAGGGTGGCAGGCCACAGATTTAAAATGGTACTGGATCTCAGTGGTCTTCTAATCTCATACCTTTATTTTACAGATGAAGAAATTGATTTACATTGAGGTCAACTACCTTGCCTAAAGTCAAGGTCTTATAGGTAGTAAATACCAGAACCAGACTTTGATCCTAGGTCCTCTGATTCTAAATGCAGCGCGTTTCCCCTGCAACCTCTTAGTTATAATATAGCATTTATATATACTTCTATAAATTTTATTGATAAATACTTGTAATTAGCAAAGTTTTTTGATCACTAGCATTTTATGACAATGAATACTATACATGGTATTGAAGTATAAATCAGAAGGAGAAGGCAAGAAACATTTTGGGGACCTTAGCAAGGAGGAGAAAGGTGGCAAGCAAATATGGCAAATAGGCAACCTATTTATTACTATTATCATCATCATCATCATTATTATTTGAATCAAGCATCAATAGGAATAAAAAAGGACTCTAACTCAGAACATTTTCCTAGTATTTAGTATTAGGAGGCATGAAAAACAGATTTTTAGTCCAGATTGCATTGTTGATTTTTCTATCAAAAACTATCACTGACTTTAAGTTTATTCTTCCAAACTGGACTCCCTGCTTAAGGGGCAGGTAAAAGGACCTCAGGAATGTCTCTCTGTATTTACTCAGATGGGATAATTTTCTTGCTAGTCAAGAAGTTTTCCTAGACAGCACTTAAAAAGTGATATAAAAGTGATACCAAAAAAGTGAAAGATTCTCACCATCAGTAATTCTGTCAATATAGTGGAAGAGACTGATACATACTATCTTATTTCTTGTTGAAATTTAACTTACTGTTTACCAATAAACATAATGCAGAAGCTAGATGTGCTAAAAACTGCTTCAGGCAATAAAACCCTTGATTTCCTTGCCAAGTGCTGAAATATGACAACTGTATCCAATGCCAGTTTCAAATATAAACTAATTTACAAAATCTTATGAAACAAGATTTTGAAAGCTTATAATCAGTATTGCCTCACAAGAGAGCAAAAGTAGTGGAGTCAAAAATAAATTTGCAAAAACAAACAAATGAACAAACAAAGAAGGTTAAAGACATTGGCAAATCATTCCAAGAGTATGTAAAGATGAAATTGAAAGAAGAAGAGCAATTGCCCAACCAGAAAAAACTTTTTTAATGAACTATTCTCTCTACAAATGATGATGGAATTGCCAGGTTTTGATAATCTAATATAACAGTCCTTAACATGCTTAACATATTTAATTGAAAAAAAATGTTTTTAAGAAAAAAGAAATCTAGATGCTTACCATCTATCTTAGAAGTATCTAAGTATCAGTTCTGGTAAAAAGGAATTCTTTAATTTCTTTAATTTAACAGGGAACCTGGAGGTCCTCTTACCATACAGATAGTGTGGGGATTAACCAGTCCACAGTGACAGGAAGTAGGAGACCCCTGCTGAGCCAGAGTCAGTTGCAGAATGTTAGTTGCTGACAGTTGTTTGGTCAGTTGCTGACAGGGCTGGCAGTTGCTGGGAAGTTGGGTGCTGGGTGTGAGTTGGTCATTGGGGGTTAGTTGCTGGTAGTGTGGTTGGCATTTAGTTGTGAGAATATAAAGGTGGGCATGAGGTGAGCTTTTGGCTTTAGCTTTTAAAAGGTTGTTTGTTTGTTTGTTTGTTTGTTTGTTGTCTCTGGGATCTCTAAAAAGCAGGAGGCGTTACTGATAGGTGGGCTGCTATAGAAAACTGTTTGAAGGAGTGAGCGAGTGGTAGCTGTCTATTATTTTAGGGAGTTAGGTAGTTAGTGAATCATTTATAGATAGTGTAGGTTAGATAGGCCTGGTGTTTGCCAGGCAAGAATAAGCTGTTCTCAGAAGACAGTTAGAGGTAGTTATTAGGAATTTTAGGTAGTATTAGGAATTTTAGGTATATTTATAGGATATAAGATTAATAATCTCTCCTTTCTCTTTTCTATCTTTCCCTCTTTTCTATATTTATTTTACTATATTCTTTGCCTATCTCTATTTTAATTAAACTAAATTGCTAATTGTTAAAAGCTCCTAGAAGTTTTCTTTTCTCTGGCTTAAAGGGATAATATTAATTTATAACTCTACTATATTCTCATTAAAACTTAAATTATTAAAAGCTGCTCTCTTATTTTGACAGAACCCCTATTTTAACCCTTACAGTTCTAAGGCAGAAGAGCAGTAATGGCTAGGAAACTGGGGTTAAGAAACTTTCCCAGCATCACATAGGTAGGAAGTGTCTGAGGTCAGTTTTGAACATAGGTCCTCCTGACTCTAAGTCTGGTGTTTTTCTACTGTGTTACCTAGCTGCCTCAGAAAACAAAAATTGTAAGAGCAACTGGACTAGGTCAAGTAGGTGTAGAGGGAGTCAATGCTGGAAGCAATATAATTTTTTAAAAAACCAAAACTCTTACCTTACATCTTGGAGTCAATACTGCGTATTGGCCCCAAGGCAGAAGAGTGGTAAGGGCTAGGCCAGGGGTTGGCAACCTTTTTGGCCGTGAGAGCCATAAACACTACATTTTTAAAAATGTAATTTTGTGAGAGTCGTACAGTGCTCACAGTGTGTGCTCCTGTAACAGTGCACTCCTGTAACAGCGCCTGAAAAAAAATTGACTTTATGGTTCCTGCAGAAAGAGCCATACGTTGCCGACCCCTGGGCTAGGCAATGGGGGTTAAGTGACTTGCCCAGGATCACCCAGCTAGGAAGTATCTGAGGTCAGATTTGAACCTGGGACCTCCCATCTCTAGCCTGACTCTCAATCCACTGACCTACCTAGCTGCCCCACTGGAAGCAATAGAATTTTGATAGATTTGATAGATCAAATCTCAAGACATCTGAAAGACCAGAGAAGATCAAATGCCTGGGACCGGGGGTGGGGGTGGGGATGGAGGTGGAGAAGAAGCCAAAAAAAGCAATCAAGGGAATGTCAATAACTTCTAATTCCTATGCTAATATTCCCTTCTCAAGGAAATCTTTTTCAGAACAATCTACACTTATATTGTGTCACCTTGATGAGAGTATGAGAAGAGAATCAGCAAGCTTTTACAAATGATATAGTTTACAACAGACCACATCTTTACAGTCACATAATTGAAGGGCAAAGAGAACACAGAATCACATTAGGCTTATTGATTGTTGTCTGTCTAAAAAAAAAAAAAAAAGGAACTTATTTGGCAGAGCAAAAATGACACCTTGAATGCTCTCCTACAAGAAGGTAACCCCAATGTATATGGCAAGATAATATGAGGTTCTTTAGAGAAGCAACAATATGTAACGAGATTCTTTGATCTTTTCTTAATTACAAGTAAGGCATTTTACGGTGTGGGTGGGGCAGGGGCAGGATATTTCCACCAAAGGTGTTTGTCATTATCATAGAAGAGAAGAGCAACATTATATTATAAGGGGAAACAGTGTTGGATTCAAAGGCAAATATCCTAGGTTCAAAAACCCAGTTCTGCTACTTACTACCACTGTGACCCTGGGTAAATTACTTACCCAGCACTTAACACAGAGCCTGGAACATAGTAAAATGCTTAACAAGGCTAGTTGACTGACATTCTCTATGGATTTAATTTCTCTCATCTGTAAAATTAAAATCTGAACTAAGTGACCCTGTGAGCTAAATCTGTGATCTTATAATCCTATGTTTAGTGCAGAATACAAATGGAAGAAGAAATCATTAGATGGGGAGATCCCCAAGATGTTCCCATTTGCAGATGACATTATGCTGATTACAGCAAGTCCTGAAAACATTTCAGGCATCTTAAGATTTAATCCCTCAATACCATCAAAAATAGATTGCTTCTAGCCCTGACTCTCTCTACACATACTTGTTCTGGTCTAGCAGCTCTTCCCATTAAAAAAAAAATTTTTTTTGTAATTTGAAAATTTTTCTTTAATTAATTAAGAATATTTTTCCATGGTTACATGATTCATGTTCTTTCCCTCCCCTCCTTCTACTCCCCTCACATAGCCAATGAGCAATTCTATTGGGTTTTACACATGTCATTGATCAAGACCTATTTCCATATTATTAATATTTGCATTAGGGTGACTGGTTAGAGTCTATATTTCTAATCATGTTCCCATCAACCCATGTGATCACACAGTTGGTTTTTTTTTCTTTTTTTTTTTTTTAAATCCTTAACTTCTGTGTATTGGCTCCTTGGCGGAAGAGTGGTAAGGGTGGGCAATGGGGGTCAAGTGACTTGCCCAGGGTCACACAGCTGGGAAGTGTCTGAGGCCAGATTTGAACCTAGGACTTCCCGTCTCTAGGCCTGACTCTCAATCCACTGAGCTACCCAGCTGTCCCCTACACAGTTGTTTTTCTTCTGTGTTTCTACTCCCACAGTTCTTTCTCTGGACATGGATAGTGTTCTTTCTCATAAGTCCCTCAGACTTGTCCTGGATCACTGAATTGCTGCTAGTAGAGAAGTCCATTACATTTGATTATACCACAGTGTATCTGTCTCTGTGTTTAAGGTCCTCTTGGTTCTGTTTCTTTCACTCTACATCAGTTCCTGGAGGTCATTCCAGTTCACATGGAATTCCTCCAGTTCATTATTCCTCTCAGCACAATAGCATTCCATCACCAATAGATACCACAATTTGTTCTGCCATTCTCCAATTGAAGGGCATCCCCCCATTTTCTAATTTTTGCCATCACAAAGAGAGCAGCTATAAATATTTTTGTACAAGTATTTTTTTTATTATCTCTTTGGATTATAAACCCAGCAGTGCTATGGCTGGATCAAAGGGGAGGCAGTTGTTTAAAGCCCTTTGGGTATGGTTCCAAATTGCCATCCAGAATGGTTGGATCAATTCACAACTCTACCAGCAATGCATTAATGTCTCAATTTTGCCACATCCCCTCCAACATTCATTACTCTCCCCTACTATCATTTAGCCAATCTGCTAGGTGTGAGGTGGTACCTCAGAGTTGTTTTGATTTGCATTTCTCTAATTATAAGAGATTTAGAACACTTTTTCATGTGCTTATTGATAGTTTTGATTTCTTTACCTGAAAATTGCCTATTCATGTCTCTTGCCCATTTATCAATTGGGGGATGGCTTGATTTTTTTTGTGCAATTGATTTGGTTCCTTATAAATTTGAGTAATTAGACCTTTGTCAGAGATTTTTGTTATAAAGATTTTTTTTCCAAATTTGTTACTTCCCTTCAATTTTGATTGCATTGGTTTTGTTTATATAAAACCTTTTCAATTTAATGTAAGCAAAATTATTTATTTTAGGGGGCAACTGGGTAGCTCAGTGGATTGAGAGCCAGGCCTAGAGACAGGAGGTCCTAGGTTCAAATCCGGTCTAAGACACTTCCCAGCTGTGTGACCCTGGGCAAGTCACTTGACCCCCATTGCCTACCCTTACCACTCTTCCACCTATAAGTCAATACACAGAAGTTAAGGGTTTAAAAAAATTATTTATTTTACATTTTGTAATAATTTCTAACTCTTACTTTGTCTTAAAATCTCTCCTGAAGATCTGATAGGTATGCTATTCTATGTTTTAACAGTGTACTAGAAACACTAGCAGTAGCAATTAGTGAAGAAAAAGAAGTTGAAGGTATTAAAATAGGCAATAAGAAGACTAAGCTATCACTCTTTGCAGATGATATCATAATCTACTTAAAGAATCCTAGAGAATCAACTAAAAAGCTAGTGGAAATAATCAACAACTTTAGCAAAGTTGCAGGATTCAAAATAAACCCACATAAATCATCAGCATTTCTATACATTTCCAACACATCCTGGTAGCAAGAGGTAGAAAGAGAAATTCCATTTAAAATCACCCTAGACAATATAAAATACTTAGGAATCTATCAGCCAAGACAAACACAGGAATTATACGAACACAACTACAAAACACTTCCCACACAATTAAAACTAGATCTAAACAATTGGAAAAACATTGAGTGCTCATGGGTAGGAAGAGCTAACATAATAAAAATGATAATCCTACTCAGATTAATTTATTTATTTAGTGTTATACCTATCAAACTACCAAGAAACTTTTTTTAATGAATTAGAAAAAACTATAACAAAGTTCATTCGGAAGAACAAAAGATCAAGACTATCAAGAGAAATGATGAAAAAAAAATGTGAAGGAAGGGGGCCCAGCAGTACCAGATCTTAAATTGTACTATAAAGCAGTGGTCATCAAAATAATATGGTATATGAACTGTGAACTGGAGCAATCTCCAGGAATTGATACAGAGTAAAAGGAGCAGAACCAGGAGAACATTATACACAGAGAATGAAACATTGTGGCATAATCAAAAGTAATGGACTTCTATACTAGCAGCAATGCACCAATCCAGGACAATTCTGAGGGACTTATGAGAAAAAACGCTATATGCATCCAGTGAAAGAACTGTGGGAGCAGATGGGGACATGATTGGGAATGTAGACTCTAAATGATCACCCTAATGCAAATATTAATAATATGGAAATAGGTCTTGATCAATGACATATGTAAAACCCAGTTGAATTACTCGTTGGGTAAAGGGGAGGGGGAGATGAGGGGAGAGAAAGAACATAAATCATGTAACCGTGGAAAAATATTCTAAAGTAATTAATTAAATAAAAATTTTCAATTAAATTTTTTTAAAAATTAAATAAAAAAAAACACAACAAACCAATATGGTACTGGTTAAGAGACAGAAGAGGATTAGTGGAACAGACTTGGGGTAAATAACTTCAGCAAGACAGTATATGATAAACCCAAAGAGCCCAACTTTTGGGACAAAAATCTACTATTTGAGAAAAACTGCTGGGAAAATTGGAAAACAGTATGGGAGAGATTAGGTTTAGATCAACATCTCACACCCTATAGCAAGATAAATTCAGAATGGGTGAATGACCTGAATATAAAGAAGGAAAATATAAAGAAAAAAATTTTGTTTTTCAATGAATTATTTACTTAGTTTAAAAAATTCAATTTCATTTTATTTTCAGTTCTTTATTTTCTCTTCCACCTCTCCCTCCCCTGCTCATTGAGAAAGCAAGAAAAATAAAATCCATTTTAAATGTTTAGTCAAACAAAATAAATTTGTCTATCAGCCATGTTAAAGAAAAAATACTCTGATGAAACATTTATTTTCCATTTCCTCACACAACGTATTAATGCCTGTTATGAAGGCTTGGATAAAAAAGATTCATGATCATTGAAAAGGCTTCAGTCTTCATCTATAGATGTCTTCATGCCTCCTCCCACTCCCAGAATATTAATGGCCTGAGGTGAAGACAAGGCTTATTGTAAATTCTATGGGGAATGAGATTCAGAGCCTTAATGACTTCCATGAGCACTGTATGGAGGAAAAGAGCTTCAAGGTTTAATAGTTTCCTCAGTTATACAAAGAAGTTTATTGTTGTCATTCAGTTGTTTTCTGTTGTTTCTGATGCTTTGTGACTCCATTTGAGGTTTTCAAGGCAAAGATTTGGAGTGGTTTGCCATTTCCTTCTCTAGCTTACTTTACAGATGAGTAAATTGAGGCAAAAAACGTTAAATGACTTGCCCAGGCTCACATAGCTAGTAAGTGTCTGAGGCCACATTTGAACCTAGAAAAATTAGTTTTCCTGATTCCAGCCCACTTCAACTCCCAGCACTTTACCCACTATACCACCTAGCTGCGAATAGGAAGTTAGAAGTATATATTAGGAAGCTGAGAATGTCAATCAAATTATTTCACCAACCCTAACCAACAATCACTAAGCACTCTCATAACAGTATTTTAACTTTCTCAGTATACAAAGTCACAATTTAATTCTTACAAACAAATCCAGAAACTATCAGAGCAACAAAAAGCTAGAATACATTGTGACTTGTACATTCCATTCTTTTTAACAATGTATCAATTTCTAGTTTATAAACTGTTCTTTAAGGGAACTTAGTAGGAGGGAAGGAACCAAGCAGCAAAGGAAAAAATAAAAGGAAAATGAATTCTTTGCTGTTTGTTCTTTGTGATTTTTTCTATGTCCTAAGGCCCAAGAATGGATTTGCATGGATATTCTTGAATGCTATAATTTCATTTTTCTTCCCAAGTCTTGTAAGTATGGGCCTAGCACCCTAGGCCAGGTGGTCCCATATAAACCCCAGTTTCCCTGGGGTCAACTCAAATGATTTCCATCAATGACCCAGGACAGTTGCGGAAGGCTGTGTCTTGCCTAGCAGTCATAAGCTAATAATGCAGGAAGGGTGTGCTGAAGGCCACCCTCTGTGTCCTAGCAAAAGTCCAAGCATTATCAGATGGTTCAGTAAAAGGAATAAAAAGTTGATTAAGTCACCAGTTTAATTTTGGTTTCATTTTTTTTGTGTGTGTGTTCACTGAGCTGTGTTTGGATGATTGAAAGAGTTCTTTTATGTTTGCTTTTTTTTAAGAGACGAGGAGGGGTATTTTTCTGTTCTTTGCTTGGCTGTGCTGATCATCCTACTAAGTATTTACTAGTGTAATACTATAGGATACTATATTCCCTATAGAATTTATCCCAGACATTTTAAAACCCTTACTTTCCACCTCAGAATCAATACTGTGTATTGATTCCAAGGCAGAAGAGCAGTTAAGGGCTAGGCATTAGGGGTTAAATGACTTGCCCAGGGTCACACAGTTGGGAAGTGTCTAAGACCAGATTTGAACTTAGGACCTCCTGTTTCTAGGCCTGGCTCTCAAACCATTGAACTATCCATCTGCCCCCTATCCTAGATATTCTAAACATTTTCAGTCATGAAAATATTTCTGACCAATGTTATCACTATATTTTAAGATGAGCTTAAGAAAAAAAAATGGTGATTTTACCCAGATATTTACAAATTCGGTTTTCAAATTATATCTCATTGCAAGGCAAAATTTTCAAGAAGAAGAAGCAAGAATTGGACATGCTATTTGCTTAGTACCACAAAGTCAGACAGTTACAGAGATGGAATTAGATCTCATGGATGATTGAAATACAAATAAAGCAAATATCACATTTTAAAGGCTGTTGACTGTAAAAAACACAGAACTACTAATGTAGTCATTGTAGTCAGAAAAACCAAGTCTTTAATTTGTACAAAAATATTTATAGCCACACTCTTTGTGGTTGCAAAAAATTGGAAAATGAGAGAATGTCCTTTGATTGGGGAGTGGGTGGAGCAACTGTGGTATCTGTTGGTGATGGAATACTATTGTGCTGAAAGAAATAATAGACTGGAGGAATTCCATGTGAACTGGAAAGATCTCCAGGAATTGATGCAGAGTGAAAGGAGCAGATCCAGGAGAACATTGTATACAGAGACTGACATACTGTGGTAAAATCGAACATAACAGACTTCTCTACTAGCAGCAATGCAAGAATCCAGAGCAAGGCTGAGGAACTTATGAGAAAGAAAACTAGCCACATCCTGAGGGAGAACTGTGGGAGGAGAAACACAGAAGAAAAACAATTGCTTAAACACATGGACTGATGGGGATATTATTGGGGATGTAGACACTAAACGATAACTCTAGTCCAACTATCAATAATATCGAATTAGGTTTTAATCAATGATACATGTAAAACCCAGTGGAATTGTGTGTCAGCTAATGGGGAGGGGGTTGGGAGAGAGGGAAAGAACATGAAACATGTAACTATGGGAAAATATTCAAAATAAAAAAAATATTCAGTCTGAAGATGGAGTATCTTGTTCAAGGATAGCAAGGAACTCAGCATCACTAGATCAAAGAGTACATGGTAAGAA
Source organism: Gracilinanus agilis (assembly GCF_016433145.1). Taxonomy (NCBI): domain Eukaryota; kingdom Metazoa; phylum Chordata; class Mammalia; order Didelphimorphia; family Didelphidae; genus Gracilinanus; species Gracilinanus agilis. The sequence continues at coordinate 60,188,406 of NC_058135.1, forward strand.
GGTGTAAGATATAAGATGCCTGGAGTGATAGGGAGCCACTGGGGTTATTGAATAATGGGGATGACATGGTTAGATCTGCACTGAGGAGATTAATCTGACAGCTGAGTGGAAAATGGAGTGGGAAGAAACATGAGGCAGGGAGGCCAACCTGCAAGCTTTAGTAGTTTAAGTGGGAGATGACGAGGGTCTGCACCACGTTGGTGGCAGTGTCAGAGATGAAAAGGGAGCATATACTAGAAAAGGCCCAAGGTAAAGCTGACAGGACTTGGCACCAAGCTGGATATAGGGGATGAGAGTGAGGAGTTAAGGATGACATCTAGGTTTTGTGCCTGACTGACTAAAAGGATGGCAGTGCCCTCAACAGTAATAGGGAAGTTAGGAAAAGGAAAGTGAGTTAAGTTTTGGATATCAGAGTGATATAGATTATCTAATAGACAGTTGGAAATGTGAGTGGAGGTTAGGAAAATCTGTGTAGAGATGATAATTGAATCCATGAGGAGCTGATAAGATCACCAAGTGAAATGGAATAGAGGGAAAAGAGAAGGGGCTTAGGACAGAGCCCTGGGACATACCCAAAGTTATTTATTCTCAGTCCCTCTAGATGGCTCAGTGGATTGAGAACCAGGCCTAGAGATGGGAGATCCTAGTTTCNAAACCCAGTGGAATTGTGTGTCAGCTAATGGGGAGGGGGTTGGGAGAGAGGGAAAGAACATGAAACATGTAACTATGGGAAAATATTCAAAATAAAAAAAATATATATATATATATATATATAAAGAAAAACCAAGTCTTTAATCAGATCAGAGAAAGAGTTCAGTATTCAGCCACAACCCAGAGTCTAGCACTCTGGTAACAGTATCTCTGAGAGGAACCAAAGAAATTGGAGAATTTATATACCTTCTGGGGAACTGGGACTGGGAAGTATGATTGGTTGGCTTGCAAATGGCTACAAAGAAATGAGAGGCCCAAGACAAGATTATCAGGGAGAGGCTGATGCTTTACAATGGGTACAAGATGGAAGGGTCTAGCCAAGGTCTGGGCTACCTGGGAGAGGTCTTTGATATAATAGGAGAAACTATCAGGTCTTATGGGGAAAACGGGGTTAACTTAAATATCTATCTGGGTTCAGAAGGGTGAGTAGGAGACAGGAATGGACAATAGTCTGGGACCAAATAAGCCAGGGAAACTGGGTTTAGTTGTTTGGGGAAATGACAGTTGACAGGAGTGACAGTTAGGCCTTAAGTGTCACTGATCCACCTAGCCTGGGATAAACACAGAGTTTTACAAATACACACACTATGAGAACTTTAAGGCATGAAGAAAACAAACAGGGCAACAGTTTAATTGTAATTTGAGAGGATAGGAGAGGGGGTGAGGTGAAACTATGTCGAACTGCCCAGGACTGGAGTCAAAAGGGTAAGTTCCTTAGCCAGCCTGGCTTCTGCCAGGTTGACAGCTTGGTTAAGGACTTGAGGAAGAGGGCTTGGGCTTGGGTTCTCACAACTGATCCAGAGATGTCTTCAGGATAGCAGGAACTGACTCTTCCATATAGTCGATGATCCAAAAGTAACCAGGTAGGGAAAGATGTCTGCAAACTGTCACCAGATCACAGGCCTCTTCCCTACTCAGAGTTGACTTGCAGGATGATATCTTCAGCCTTTACAACCTTCACCAATCTCCAAGATCCCAGGTCAAATAGGGACTGTTGATTGCACATCTGCTCCAAACCCCTCTCAAAAAAACAATGTCTGTTGCTTAGCTCTCTCCTCTCTGCCCCCTGCATTCCATTCAGAATGTCCATGACTTCCAGCAAAGGCTTTCCTTAATATGCTTGCAAATATCTGTTTTTGTACATTTAAAGCCTATACCTATTACACAGGACAAAGGGGTACTTAACATTGGATTAGGTCAGATAACTGTAATGTACAGATGATGGCAGCATGAAATCCCTGCAAAATACAGGGTCCCCTCACCCAAAATTCTTCAGGGGGGGTCCCCTGGAATTCTGGGTGAGGCCAACCCTGTATTTTGCAGGGATTCCATGCTGCCATCATCTGTACATTACATAGCCCCACCTAACCTGGGATTATCAAGTCTATTGTTCAGTTTGAAACCTGTGAGTCTGAGACCTCTCTTGGGAAGAACTCTTATGTGACAAGGACAAACTTGGGGGTCTCCAGATTTCAAATTGACAAGGCCTATCAAATTTTCATTGAAAAGGAGTTTGGACATTCCATTCTCCACGCCTGTGCTATGGGTTATCCCCTATGCCTGAAACCTCTTCTTCCTTAGACCTGCCATTTGAAACCCTCAAGACTCAGATCAATAATTACTTCCTTCATGAGATCATTCCTCTATTATTGTGCTGAAAGGAATAATGAACTGGAGGAATTCCATGTGAACTGGAATGACCTCCAGGAATTGTTGCAGAGCAAAAGGAGCAGAACCAGGAGAACATTGTACACAGAGATGGATACACTGTGGTAAAATAAAATGTAATGGACTTCTCTAATAGCAGCAATGCAATAATCCAGGATAATCCAGAGGAATTTAGGATAAAGAACACTATCCACATCTAGAGAAAGAACTGTGAAACTAAAAATATAGAAGAAAAACATATGATTGCTTATGTAATGTGATAGGGATGTGATTACAATTTTGATGTTAAAAGATCACTCTACTGCAAATATAAATAATGTGGAAATAGTTTTTGAACAATGATACATATATAACCCAGTGGAACTACTTGTCAGCTTCGGAAGGGGGGAGGAAAGAGTGGGGTTGAGGGTAGGGGAATCATGAATCATGTAACCATGGAAAAATATTAAAAACAAACAAACAAATAAATAAAAGAGATCCTTCCACATTCCCCTAGTTGTTAGTGTCCTTCCTTTCATTACTCCCTCCAAGTCAACATCATCAGACAATTACTAGGTGCCAAGCACTGTGGCAAGTACTAAAGATATAAAATATGGTGAAACCTGAAATAACCTGGCAGATATTGCTTTATCTTATAAATCTCTAGTCTCATTTGTAAACATGTTTATTTCCCCAAGACGATGTAAGCTTCCAAAGGGCAAGACCTGCCTCACTTTTATATCCATGTTCTCAGCACCTAATTCAGGACCTGCCTGGCTCACTATAGGCATTTAGTAAATATACTTTAACCAAATTGAATACAGATTGGATAGGCTTTGATAGTTTCAGAAGGTACCATTTCCATTGAAATTCTGGATTGGTGAATTAGACTTATCTTAACCCAAGCTAACCTTATCTTCCTTATCCTGGTCATTGTGTTCAGGCTGGCCAGTTTTGTTTAAGGTCCTCAGAAATACCAGGACTATTTTGGGATTGATCAGTCCAAATTATAGGATCAGACTTGACTAGTAGATAAAAAAAAGATCTTTGAAAGGTAATTGAATCTGCAATGAAAGGATCTCATTTTGCTCCCTGGCTCTATTGACACACTGTGTCACAAGAAGTCTCATATCCTCTCTCTACCTCAGGTTCCTCACCTATAAAGCAAGGGAGTTAGATTAAATGATCTCTAAAGTCTATGTTAGTTCTAAAATTCTATCATCATTTGGGATTAGGGAATACTTCACCCTGCCCCCAAATTAAAAACACTGGTCAGGGCACCTAGATTCAACTCCTTGTTCTGGGTAAGTTGTTCTAGGTCTTTAAGGCCTTATAAGCAAAATACTATTGTTTAGTGTGTCAGACTCTTTGTGACCTCAGCTGAGGTTTTCTTGGCAAAGATCCTGGAGTGGTTTGCTATTTCCTTTTCCAGCTCACTTTACAAGTGAGCAAACTGTGGCACAAAATAGGCTTAAATGATTTGCCCAGGGACATGTGGCTATTAAGTGTCTGAGGGAGGATTTGCACTCTTGAAAATGAGCTTCCCTGAATCCAAGTCCAGGTCTCTATCCATTGGGCCACCCAGCTCCCTCATTATTAGCAAAATGTGCTGATTACTAACTTCCCTTACAATATTAAAATTCATGATAGATCTTTTGTGATGCTTTAGGGAATGACTGATAAAGAGTTTCTCTACATTTCTTAGTTATCAAATCACTTCAAGTCTCTCTGTTATACTTAAATATAATGCAATGAATTCCCAGAACTCAAAGGTAGCCTGGTTGGAGTCTGATTTTGGTGAGCTTTGAATGCCAGATAAAATAATCTGAATTATAATTCAGAGGTTATCATGGAGTCATTGAAGAGTTCTGAGCAGAGGGGTAACATGATTAAATACATGGGTAGAGAAGATTAATAGAATGAGGGCTGGAATGGAGGGCACCTCCAGCACATATTATCTGATTCAAGGATTCCTATGCCTTTCTAGATTAGAGATGATTTAATGGGATAAACCTCTCTGGTGTCTTGCCTGTTATGTCCTTCTCTGGCTTTGGCTTTGTCACAGTCTTAGGTACTTCTTGTTTCTGTGGCCTGTTCTCATGCATTTTTCAGTCATTCTTCACTTCCAGCAAATTTAACCAATATTTTAAAAAATTCATTTACATAAAGACTTCATTAAGCTATTCCCTTCCTATGAGTCTCTAAGAGTTTTTGTTTTTGGCCAACTGTAAATAAACTCTGACCTTGAAAGAATTGAAGTTTGGTTCAAAATCTGGAGGAGGAAAAATAGGAATGTCTTATTCTTATGAAAGCATGGCCCCTTCCCTTATTAAAATCAAATCAAATCAAATCAATAAACATTTCTTAAGCACTTGGAAGGTGCCAAACACTGTGCTAAGCACTAGTGATATAAAGTGAGGCAGAAGACAATCTTCTAATGAGGGAGACAATATGCAAATATATATATATATACATATATATACAGGATAAGAAGGAAATAATTAAATAGGGAAGGCACTAGTTTATAAGAAAACAAGAGAAGCTGGTGTAGTGCAGTAAACAGAACTTTGGACTGGAAGGAAGAAGGCAAACATTTATTTAGTGCCTACTGTGCGTCAGGTAGTGTATTAAATTTTTTACAGTTATTATCTCATCTGATCCTCATAACAAGCTTGTGAGGTAGGTGTGATCATTATGGATTATCACCTCTGGTGGGAGAGCTTGCTGAGCCCTTTTCAGGGATGCTCATCCACCTTTGGTGTCCCTCTTTCACCCTTCTCTCACTTGCAGCTCCAAGAAACTATAGCCTGGCAGCAGATACCCCCTGGTAAAACCATCTGGGCAGATGGGTTAAGACAAGTTGAGAGTAACCAATGGGCAATGAACCTGTCAGTGAATTAGGGGGATGGCTAATCCCCTCCTCCCTAGGCCCCTCCATTCTTCTCTTCTCCCTCTGCCCCCTTGAAATGTGTGGTTGGATTGGAGGGGGCACTGTTGAGCACTTAGAGCTCCTTCAGACTTCAAAAATACCAAGGTTGTCTACTACATCCTAGGCCAGTCATCGCCTGTCATCCTGACTATTGTCTTGCCATTGGACTAGGATGATGACTGGAAGAGAAAGAAAGTGAAGCTTTATGCAACTCTGCTTTACTTAAATCAAATTCACATGCAAGTCAAGACATCACCTTGCAATGTGAATGGTTCTCTTTGAAACAAAGGAGGAATAACATAATATACTTAAAAAAAAAAAACAAACAACTCTTACCTTCCATTTTAGAATCAATATTAGTGTGTCATTGAAATTGCAGAGTAGAATTCCAGTTGCAAGAAAGTGGGTCAAGCCTCAGCTGAGAATTCCAGGGTGCCCCCCCCACCAAGAACTCTGGGTGAGGGGGCAGTTTAAGGCAGTTAAGGGCAGTTGATTCCTGGGGGTTGAAGTGAGCAGGTCACTCTGTTTGCTGATCCCAGATCTTGGGGCTCTAGAGAGCTGCCAACCTTGCTTTAGCCTAAATAGACCTTCAATCAACCTCACTATTACCTCAAATTAGTTACTTAGATCATAGGAGAAGATTATCTATTAGGTTAGAGGGCTAATTAGCTAACCAAGATACCTTTCCCCTCTAGGGATAGGGGCTGCTTGAACCTAACAGTTTAGGGCTTCCCTGACCTTATTTTATCCCTGTCAAATCTCCCTTTCTTCCCTTCCCCACATATCATTAAACCTTTCATCTTTTGGGAGCTGTGCCTGACTATTATTTAGAGATATACTCACCTCCTCAAACTGAGCTTCTCCAGCTGTGAGGCCCAAAGTCTGACCCTTTGTCTGTCCCTGAAAGCCTCATAACATAAAGCTTTTACCATTTTCTCCTTACTCAAACCTGTGGGGAAATAGTTTAGATAAAGTTAATATCTTTTTGAGACCAGCCTTACCTAATTTCCTGACTGAGATCTGAAGAGAACAGAGCAACCTCCATTTGTAACTGATTTCTAACTGCTTTGTGGGAGGGGGGAAGTAAGGGAGTACTCCCAGAGATTGTGCCCCTCCCTTTTCACTCAAGCCTGCTGAGAGCCTGTGTGTGTGTGTCATCTCCATAAATCAAAGACAAGCAAGACCAGATTACTCCATAGACCACTGGCATTTGCCGCTTCCCACAAATATCATTGTTAAAACCAATATAACAATTAGTTATTGATTCCAAGATAGAAGAGTTGTGAGTTTTCAAATTAATATACAATATCCTAAATATTATATTTAAGATTTATTAATAATAAACAACATAAAAAACTGGAGTGAAAAGGTGCTAATCCAGCCCCGGTTGTAATAAAAGAGTGAGAGGTAGAGCTTCAGAACTTATATATAATATGAGAAAACACTATGTGCACAAAGGGAAAATCATTCTGAGTAATACAGAAAGGAATTTTGAGGAACATAGTTCAAGAGTACAAAATTCTCTAATTATACATACCCCCCTTTGATCCTTTAGGAGACCAATGTCCCCAGAGGATCACAGGAGGATATGTATAATTAGAAATTTTGTACCTTTAGACTCCATCTCCCATCATTCTTTCCCCATCCCAAAATTCCTTTCCCCTTTTCATTTACATGCATGTTTATGTTATTGTTTTCATACTTCTGTAATGTCCTCCCTCTTCTTCCTTTTTCCCACATTTGGCTGGGTGAGCTCTCTCTAGTTTTTATCTTCCTTTTGCTTCAAGTTAGTATTAATAAACTTTATAAGTACTATACCTGGAGATATTGCATAATAATTTTAATCTCTACAGAGTGTAAGGGCTAGGCAATTAAGGTTAAGTGACTTATCCAGGGTCACACAGCTAGGAAATGTCTGAAGCCAGATTTGAACCCTTCCTGATGCCAGGGCTGGTGTGTGAGAGAAAAATCCCCCTAACCTCTTATATGACGATTAGATTTTAATGTTATCAGTAGTCTTGAGATAATCATAATTGTAATTTTAAGATAATATAAGTCAGGATTTTAGCAGGCTTTTGTGAATATTCTGGTATAAGTATTAAGGTTTTAAATGAAGGAAATAACTGCTTTTACAGAGGCCTTAGCACCAGCCCTACCCTTCAAAGTTGGTATACCAGGCATCCTAAGTTAGTGATCCATTATACTTCAGGATGCCCAGAACCTGGTACCACTCATCACCACCCACTCTTAGCCCAGGCAACACTGCTTCTCCCCTTTCCATCAAGTGATTCTTAAGTCATAGTCAAAAGATTTCTTTTACCAAATAAGGGGTGCTTCGTAGGTGACCTAACCAATGAATATTGCTTCTGGGTGTCTCTATTCTTTGAGAAGTATGGCTATTCTGTGCTATTTTTATACTGGTACAAAAAGTTGTCTTATACTTTTTGGTATAAAGGAAGGTCTCTCATAGTGCTTGGGGTCCTCTGGTCTTGACCAGGGGTCCAGATTTGTTGTGGGACTTGTAAGGGGGAAAAGGGGTTTATTGGGTTCAATATATTAAAAGATGGTTCCCAGAGGATTGAACTATTGTCAATCCTCAATTAAGAATAATCTCAAGTCAAAATTGACTTTTATGGAAGTTTATTTACAATTAAGAAGAGAGGAAATAAGGAAATAAGAATCTAACTCAGTTGGTAAGAGGCCCGGAGGTGAATGAAGCAAAAATTCATTCACAGAGCCTATTAAAAGAAATTTCTTAAGAGAAGTTCAGGAAGATTCAGACTTTAAACTCACCACGTGGAATTCAAAAGAAGATATTTAAAGTAGTCTCACCAAGGTCTCAACACTCCTTCATGGACCAGAAGAGCTCCTTCATCAAGGGCCCTCCTCACCAGAAGCCTTCAAGGCTTTTATGGTGGTTTCCTATCCCTGCCCCTTTTCACAGGGGCCAATCACAGCTTCCAAATTGTCTAGCACTGTCCAGGGGGTGGTCTTTGTGGAAACTAGTTTGCACCTTCTGGAGGTGTGAATGCTTATCAAAAAAGGTTCATACTTTCTGAGGGTGTGAACAAGTTTCTGACTGTTTGAGTTAGAAAAAAGAGTGGAACTCTCCAAGTATCTAGTTGGCTTCTCACCTAGCACTAGGTAGGGTGTGAATTCACTAAGTGGTTTTCAAGCTTCTGCCACCTAGTTCAAGCTTGTGTCAATTCAAAGTTATTGCCAACCAAACTAGTGTTAAGTAGGCAAAGAGAACAAAGGATTCCCTTTTCATGAGTGTGAACTCAAGGATAACCAAGAATTCCCTTTTGCAGACTGCTCCATTCCAATAAACCTATCTTTCTTCATGGCTTGGAGACTTTGTTTATCATTTGTATACCTGTGATTAGAAAAAAATTATGCGACTTGTGCTCTATCCACTGAGCCACAAGCCACCTAGCTGCCCCAATATAATATATGTTATAAGACTGATTATTCTATTTTGGATTGTTCTATCAGGGACTACTTTAGTCTCTGCCTCACTTAAATCCAATTTATGCTAGAATCAAAAGACATTGTTCCTCTTTGAAAAGAAAGGGCAAAGAAAAATAACAGTATTATTTTTATTTTACAATGGAAGGAATTGAGGCAGATAGATATTAAGTGACTTGTCTAGGGTCACATAGCTAGTAAGTATCTGAGTCTGGATTTGAACTCAAGTCTTTCTGACTTTAGATCCAGACCACTAGCCATTTCCCCACCAAGCTGCCCTTGTTCTATCACTTTTAGCTATGCTGACCTTTGGGAAATCACTACTTTTCTGGAACTAATTTTCTTTCTTAGAAAAACAAGAGGGGGCAGCTGGGTAGCTCAGTGGATTGAGAGCCAGGCCTAGAGATGGGAGGTCCTTGGTTCAAATCTGGCCTCAGACACATCCCAGCTGTGTGACCCTGGGGAAGTCACTTGACCCCCATTGCCTATCCTTACTACTCAGAAGGTAAGGGTTTCAAAAAAAAAGGAAAAAAAAAAAAAGAAAAAGAAAAACAAGAGCATTGAACTGGATTCATTTCACAAAACATGCAGTAGACACTGTGCTAGATGTTCTGAGGGATATAATCAGGTGAGATGTAGTCCCTGTCCTTAGAAAGATTATAGGAAATCAATTGTATGAGTCATAGTGAAAATACAAGATATGATGATTATTGTAAAACACAGTAGAACATGATAAGTATGCAAAAAAGGTACAAAGCAAGGTCCCCAGGAGATAGATATTTGCACTGTTATTAACAAGAGGTATCAAGGAAGGCTTCAAGAAAGAGATGGTATCTGAGTTGGACTTTAAAGGTGGAGAAGAATTCACTGGGTGGAGAGGGGGATAAAGAACATTTCAGGCATAGGAAAGAAAGTGAGTGGAAAGTCTAGGGGTAGGGAAGCTAGGGTGTGTGCAGGGGAAAGATAATAACCTAGTTCATAATGGGTGATAAGAACTGATAAAGTAAGATTGGATTATGGAAGATCTTGAATATCAGTTATGGGAGTTTGGACTTTATTACATAGACAGCAAGGACTTGCAGAAGATTGAACAGATGAGTGACATAATCAGATCTCAACATTAAGAACACAGTCTGACAATGGCATAAACTATGAATTAAACAGAAAAGAAAGATTTGTTAAAAGCAGTTGCAACAGAGAGGCAGGCCTGGACATAGGAAGTCCTGGGTCTCATCTCAGACACTTCCTAGCTTTTGTGACCCAAAGCAATTCACTTAACCCAGTTCCTCAGTCCTTATTGCTCTTCTGCTTTGGAACCAATATTTAGTATTAATTCTAAAGCAGAAGGTAAGACTTAAAAATAAATGAAGCAATTAAAATACCCTCAGCATATGGTGGAAGCAGTCAAATGACTTAGTGGATAAAGTTGTTGGGCTTGGATTTGGGAAGACTAGAGTTTAAATATGGCCTCACACACTTCCTAGCTGAATGACCCTGGGCAAGTCACTTAATCCTGTTTTATTTAATTCATTGGAGAAGGAGATGGTAAACCACTCCAGGATCCTTGCCAAAAAAAGTATTTATCCATGGGGTCCTGAAGAGTCTAATGGGTCTGAATAACAACAGACATATAGTAGTCTGATGATAGGCTGGGATGGTGGCAGTGGATATCAGAGAAGCATGAGAAATATAGCGGAGATAGAACCAAAGGTCTTAAAAATGGTGGTGAGAAAGAAGGGGAAAGTAGATCTGGGGATCATAGCAACATTTATTTAGAAAGGGTTTTACATAAGATGAAATTGGAACCCAGAGAATTGTGTCTTGCCCAAGGTCACATAGGTGAGTAGGAGGGCTAGGATTTTGAATTTTCCCCCTAATTTTATATATCCAATATTCTTTTCATCATCCCCATGACACCTGTCTGCATGGGATCTTTAAGATTTCTGGCAATCTTATGATTTCCTTCAGAACGTCAAGCAGAACAAAGATCCATACTCTTTCTACTTCTCTGACTTCTTTTCCCCTCTCTTCTTTTTCTCCTCTTTTCCTTCCTCTAAGCCTCTGATTCAGGGATCTGGCCTTCCCCCTAGATTTAATCTCTCTTTAGTCATTTAGATATATCTGAAATTGGATTAGTTAAACTTAAATAAAGTTAGTCAAAATAATTATTAAAAGTAGCTACATAGTCTGGAAAGCAATTTAGAACCATACCCAAAGAGCAATAAAACTGTGCATACCCCTTGACCCAGCAATACCACTACTAGGTATAAATCCCAGAGAGATCAAAGATAGGAGGAAAGGACCTCCTTGTACAAAAATATTTCTAGCAGCTTTTTTTTTTTTTTTTTGTGGTGGCAAAGAACGGAAGGGATGTCCATCAAGTGGGGAGCAGTTGAACAAGCTGTGCTGTATGTAAAAGTGAAATTTGGGAAATGTATCAAACTACATTTCCCGTGGTCCAACGGGTTTCCGTTTCCGGTTCTTTGGGCGTGGGGAGGCCTACATTGACGCAGAGAGGAGTTTATAATCTCCTGGGTTAGGAGGGAGGCTCTCTCTCTTGGCCAGCAGACTCGGAGGAGACAGGAGACAATTATGGCTAGGCGGCAGATTTTGAATGCTTATAAGCGCGTGGTCTAATAACTTTATCTATCAGCATGGCTTTGATTAAATTACTAATATATATTATTATACCAGCCTTTATCATTTTCCATATTTATAGTATGATTGTGATGGAATACTTGATGCCATAAAAAATGATGAACGTGACAATCACCAAAAAACTTAGAAAGACTTATATGGGATGATGCAAAATGAAATGAGCAGAACCGGGAGAACATTAGACCCAGTAACAGCAGTAATGTCCAATATCCAACTAGAAATGAATTAACTATTATTAGCAACAAGGGGATCCAGGTCAACCCCAAGGATCTCATGATGAAAAAGGAGATCCGCTGCTATAGAAGGTACTGATGGAATCTGAATGTAGTTTGAAACATGCTATTCTTTACTTTATTTCCTCCATGGATTTTTGTCCAGTATAAGCAATATGTTTCATGATGAACATGCAGTGTATGATATCATACGTGTACAACATATATCATATTACTTGCTGCCTTGGGGAAGGGTCAAAGGAAGGGAAAGATCGTGGATTGCAAAATGTCAGAAAATGATGATTAAACATTGTGTTGACATGTAAATAAATTAAATTCAGAAAAATGTAAAGTGTTTACTATGTGTGTAATTGCTGGGGCCACAAAGAAAGGCAAAAGCAGAGTCTTTACCTTCATGGAGCTTACAGTCTAAGGAGAGAAGACAACATTCAACAACTCTGTACAAGTGAGCTATAGACAGGATAAATTGGGGGTGGGGTGGGATCAACAGAGGGAAGGCAAAATAAGCATTGAGTTCTTATTTCCTGGAAGGCCTTGTGATGGAGAGAAATAAATATTGTCTCTCCATAGCAAATGAGTCCAATAAGTGACTTACAAGATCAAAAGATCATAGATGTAGAATCGGAAAGTACCTCAGAGGCTACTGATCTTACCGGCGAAGAAACTGAGGTCAGGCAAATAGTAAACATGGGATATTAGAACCCTGGCTATAGATCTGGGGAAGGTCTCAGAAGTCACTAGTCCAACCCCACATTTTATGGATAGGGAAATGGAGGCTCAAGGAAGTTAAGTGACTTCCTTCAAGGTCACACAAGTAGTAAGGATGGGATTTGGACCCAAGTCCTTTGAGTTCAGATTCAATATTCTTACTGTTGGTGGGGCTTGAGGTGAACCCCCTAGATTTGGGACGGGTAACCTTTGCAAGAATGTAAGACTCCATAACTTATCTTAGAAATAAAAAGAGAAATTTATTTCATTTAGAATTCATGTTGAATCTGGCTGGGAGGACAGCATAGATGGAAAGCTGCCTCCTAGAGGACATCAAACCTGGGGTTTTTATACTCTTTTTTTTTTTTTAATAATTTTTATTTTTTGGAAAAGTTATCCTTGGTTACATGATTCATGTTCTTACTTTCCCCTTCAGGTCTTTATACTCTTAATAACAGTTGATACATGAGTATACACTCAGGCACAGTGGTAGTGGGGGGATGGTTGGTCAACTGACCAGGGTCTGCCTGAAGACATAGGGGGTGACCCTCATAGTTTAGGGGACAGATAGATGTCCAGATGGTATCAAGACATAGCCTGGAGGTGTATCTCTACCTCCATCTCAAAACCTAAAGGACAAATCCTCTCAGTGTCTTATCAGATGCTTAGGGTTAGTAGTCACAAGGATGTAAAGGAGCAAAGGAATTTTCCTGCTTACAGTCTGACCTAAAATACGTCTATAATTTGGGGTTACAATGCCCGTGCCATTACCACTATCTAATCCTATTAGCGGAATATGAATGATTTCATGATGTGAAAAGAACAGCAACAAACAAAGGAAAGGTTGTTTTGTTTTCAAAGTTATGAAAGCAAAGCTCTTTGTTTCACCTTCTGATGTAAACATTTAAGAGAATTTTTGCTGGTAAAAGGCAAAACAGGGGGAAAAAGGAATACTCTTGGAGCAGAGGTTGAGTTTTCCTAAGGTATGTATAGCTTTTAACAAAACCCTTACTTTCTGTCTTAGAATCAATATTAAGTATTGGTTCTGAGGCAGAATAGCTGTAAGAGTTAGGCACCTGGAGTTAAGAGACTTGTCCAGGGTCACATGGCTAGAAAATGTCCAATGCTAGATCTGAACGCAGGACCTCTTGTCTCCGGTCCTGGTTCTCTATCCTTTGGGCTACCTCGCCGATCCAATGTGTAGTTTTTTACATGAATGTTTTATGTCTGCCTGTCTCTGTGTGTCTCCATCTGTTTCTCTGCCTCTGATTCTTTTTCTTTGTGCTTTTCCCTGTGTGTGTCTATCTGTCTCTCCCTGTTCTTTGTTCTTGCTCCTCTTTTTCTCTGTTTTTCTTTCTTTGTTTCTTTCTTTGTCTCCACTTTCTCTTTTCTTCTCTGCTTCTCTCTCTCTGATTCCATCTGTCTCTGTCACTGTCTCTATCTCTGCCTCTGTCTTTGTCTCCGTCTCCGTCTCCATCTCTGCTTCTTCTTTGCTCTGTGTATTTCTTTCTCTTTCTCGCCGTTTCTTTGCCTTTGTCTCTACTTTCTCTTTTCCTCTCAGCTTCTCTTTCCTTCTCCGCTTCTGCCTCTCTGTCTCTGTCTCTGTGTCTCTCAAAGTTGCTGACAGTGCCTTGGCATACAGCTGCCCTCCGGTTGCTGCTAAGTCCAGCGCTGTTTTAAGTTTAACTCACTGGGGTGCCTTAGGTAGGAGGGCTAGGAGGGAGACATGCAGTTTCGCAGTTTAGAAGGGGAGTCAGAACCACAGTTTCTTTTTTCCCCTCTCAGACTTTGAAGTCTCCTTCCACCAGCTGAGTGCCTTTTGTTCCCCCATTTCCCCCTCTGGCTCCTGAGTGTGTCTCTCCTAGTGGGTGTGTTAGCCTCCGTGTGCGTACTCATTAACTGAGTGACCGGTAGGAATGTGAGGGGAGAGGGAAATAGGCGGGCCAACGAGGAGGTGTGGGAATAGAAAACAGAGACCAGAGATCGGCAGCTTGGAGTGAGTTCCTTTCCAAATTGGAAAAAAAGCAAGTCTGCTGAAAGTCGTGAAATCTGGTCTCCTTTTCATGGTCCCTCAGCCTTGGAAACAAAAATGAATTCTTTGGAGTATGAGACGGTTAAGAGGTACTGTATAAGAAAAAAGCATGTGGCCATTATCTGTGCAGTCGTGGTTGTTGTGGGGCTAATAGTAGGACTTTCAGTGGGACTGACCAGAACTTGTGACACTTCTGAGGATTCGGGACAAACTCCCACCATCCCGGGCTCTCCAGCTCCTGGAACTCCTGGACCGTCAGCTCTTCCTTCACCCGAGGACAGCCCCTGCCCGGCCAATGCTGATGAAAGCGGCCAGTGGACAAATTTCCGACTGCCCACATACATCAACCCTGTACACTATGACCTGGAGGTGAAGCCTCTGATGGAGGAAGATACTTACACGGGCACGGTCACCATCCACATCAATGTGACCCAACCCACCAAACACCTGTGGTTACATCTTAGAGAGACATGGATCACCAAGCCATCTCCAGTGCTGAAGAAATCCTCTGGGGAGGAGATCCCATTGAAGAAGTGCTTTGAGTACAAGAAGCAGGAGTATGTGGTGATCGAGGCTGAGGAAGAATTGCCTCCAACTGATGGAGAAAGCACCTATCACCTGACCATGAACTTCCAAGGCTGGCTGAATGGCTCCCTTGTTGGGTTTTATCGGACTACCTACACAGAAAATGGAATAACCAAGTAAACTTTCATTTTAATTCTTTTTGCCTCGGTCCAACTCCTATCCACTTATCCACTTTCCCCTCTTTCCCCTCCCCCCCCTCTCTCAAACAACCTTACCTTCTGCCTTAGAATCGATATTGTGTGACAATTCCAAGGCAGAAGAGTGGAAAGGACTGGGTAATGGGGGTCAAGTGACTTGCCCAGGGTCACATAGCTAGGAAGTGTCAGAGGCCAGATTTGAACCCAGGACCTCCCATCTCTAGGCCTTGCTTTCAATCTGCTGAACTACCTAGCCACCCCCTACCCTTTCTCTCTTTTTGCTTTCTGCTCTGTTTGTTGCTATTTTCTCACTCTTGGTTTCAATTTTGTCCATTCGTATGGGACACAAAAACCCTCACACTGTCTGTACCAACAAAAACATTTCAGAGTACTGGCAGGACTGCACCAAGGGGGAAATGAGTGAGAGCCTTTTATTGTATTTGGGGAAAACATAACAGACAATATCTTGTCCTCAGTATTATTCCAAGCTGCCTGGAATTTGGCAATTATTCTGCATAATTTCCTCAGATGGCAATAACGCTACTTTCTGGGATGAATGATAATGGCTTAAATTTGAAAATTTCCGTCTTTTTGAATTTGAAACAGTCTTGCTAAATTTGACAATACTTGAAGAGATGGGGAGAAACTGGGACACAAAGGGGTTAAATGATATCTCCGAAAAGGGTTACCATCACTGTCAATGTGGTATATTAGGCTAAGTCATGAATAGCTGAATAGATGTTTATTATACCTCATTAGATGATGATGCTGAGCCCAGGGCTCTGAATCTTACCCAGCTTTTCTTTCCATTTTTTTTTTTTTTGGCATAAAAGACATATTATAGTAGTACTATAATGAAGTCCAAAAAAAGTTCTCCACACCCTTTTGCTAGGGGTAGAGCCAGGCTGTGGCTTGACAGAAGGAATAGAGAGAATCAGCTTTCCTGTGCTGCCTTGGAAACTCTTGGGTTTATCCTTCTCTCGCCGCCCTCAACCCCCACCTCATCTCCTTAAGCCACCCTGTCAATCTACCCATTTAAATCTAAGTAGGGTTTAGAACTCTTCAATACCACACTTGTGAGTCTCCGCTGTTAAGTTCCCTGTTACTGTTCTCTAGTAACATCTCAGGTACTGTTTCTCAAACAGGTATAATATTTTACTTCCTTAGAACTAAATTTTACATTTTTTTTTCTCCAAAATTTTAAATTTTTTCAAAAACTTTTCAATCAGCTTCTAGAAATCAGTTTCTCTCCCTCTCCCATCCCTCCTCACCAGTGGGGAAAAAATAAAAGAAAGAAGAGCAAAACTCTTTAAAAATGTGTAGACAAGTAAAACTTATCCTGTATCATCCATGTCTAAAAAAAAATCAATCTCTCATTCACCAGCATGGTTCTAACACGTCACATTCAGGTTTACTTTAGTAAGTAGTCCCCAAAAAGAGTAGTTGGTCATTGTACTGATCAGAGCACTCGTAGGAACTTTTAAAGCTTTTTCCCTATGTAATTTGTATATAATACATATTTTATATATATTTACATATATATAAAACATAATGTAAATTGTTCTCTTTATGCTCATTTCACTGCATTGTTAACATGTGGCTTTTGAAGTTTCACTGAAACCATTGTTTTCATCAATTGTTATGGTACAATACTTTTACTAGATTTTTTTTATTAGGTTTTACTAGTTACCCATGAACAATAGATATTCTTATACTAGATACCCAGGAAGAGTTAGGCATTACCTTAGTTCTTAGCTGCTATAAAAAGAGCTGCCAAGCAGATATATTTGTAGTCAAGGAAGCAATTTTTTTAAATGCATCGAACACACATAATTACTTGCCTTTGGCTATTCCCAAAGCAATAGTTAAGCCACAGAAGCCAGGAATAGAAACCCTCAAACTAAAGGTAGATGCAATACTTTATGGAAGAATCCAGGGAAGAAGGGGAAACCTTTGGTATTGGCCATTTCATTGCTTGCTGATCTGGTTGCCATGGCTATGAAGGGATGCCTGCTGTAAAATGCCAGAGCTGCTATAATGAAAGATAAAAAACGAAAAGTAGTGGGCTGTCTTGACTCTTCCCCCTCCTGGCTTTTCTTATCCTTCTTCCCACCTTAGTCTTTCTTATCATTACTTTTGTGAAAATTGGCAAGTCTGGGAAAAGGTTCCTCATTTTTGAGCAGGAATTCTCAAGATCCTGTGGTCTCAGGACCCCTACAGTCCTCTTAAAAACTATTGAGGACCCCAACAAGTTTATGTGTGTTATATCTATTGATACTTACTATGCTAGAAATGGAAAGTGATAAAATCTTAAAATATTTCTTAATGTAAAACAATGATAAACCAGTTATATGTCAACATAATTGACATTTTTGTGAAAAAATAACTTTTCCAAAAAAATAGCAATAGAGTATCATTGTTTATACATTTTTGTAAATCTCTTTTATGTCTAGCTTAATAGAGGACAGCTGGATTCTCATATCTGCTTTTGCTTTTAGTATATTGTGATATATTTTGGATGAAGAAAGTCTTGTCTCACATAAATATGTAGTTGAGAAAGGGAACAGAATGTTAATAACCAATAACGTCTAGCATTATGAAAAGAATTTTAATCTTACAGACTCCCTAAAAGGGTCTTAGACCCTAAAAGGGTCTGCTGACCACACTGTGAGAAACTGTTGCAGTCTATTGAGCAAATAATTAAATAGTCCCCATGTTACATTGGATATGGCATTCTTTTTCTTTTTTTTTTAAACCTTTCCATCTTACAATTACAACTGTGTTTTGGCTCTAAGGCAGAAAAGCAGCAAGGGCTAGTCAATGAAGGGTTAAGTGACTTGCCCAGGGTCACACAGTTAGGAAGTGTCTGAGGCTAGATTAGAATCCAAGTCTTCCCAATTCTAGCTAGGCTGTCAAACCGCTGAGTCACTTTGCTGCTCCTCTGTTGGCATTATATATATATTTAAAAATATTTTCTTCAATTTATTATTTTTAAAAACATTCTTTTAAATTTTGATTCTGAATTCTCTCTTTTCTTCCCACCTCCTCCAATACTCACTAAGAAGGCAATTATACATGTGAAAGCTGCAAAACATATTTCCATATAAGCCACATTTTTTAAAGCAATACAAATGAAGTAAGAAAATTATATTTCAGTTTCACTCAGAGTTCATCTGTTCTCCCTCTGGAGGTAGAGAGAATTTTAAAATCATGAATCCTTTGGAATTGTCTTGGATCATTGTATAGATCAGAGTAGTCAAGTCTATCACAGCTAGCTGTCATTATAATATTGCTGTTCCAGTCATCTCCAGGTCTTCTCACTTCACTTTGCATTTAGTTCATATGGATCTTGCCATGGATGTGACATTATTGATTGTAGTAAAAAGATAATCATGAGAAATTATTTTTTCTCTGCAGAGTTTTTGGGATCTCCATCTTAACATCACAATTTCTGTGTGAATCATATGGAAACTCCACCTTAATATTACATTTAGAAGTGAAGACCTGACCCAGATCCCAGCTCTGTAACTCACTAGCATTAGTCTGATCACTCATGTTCTCTGAGAAGAAGTCTCTTAGTCTGAAAAAGGAGGCTAATGAAATCTACCCTCCTTATCTCAGAGACTTATTATGAGGCTCCAATGAAATAATTCATGTAAGGCAACCAATAAATCAGGATGTTCTGCTCAAATGTCATCAGCATCTGTGTTTTCATTAGTGAGGTACTCTTCTGAACAGAGATCCCAAAGATGCCTTGAGAGATGACCTTCAGGAGTTGTAGTTAAAAACAAATCACCATCCCAGAGAGAAGTTGGAGAAGCTTTTCTCTGGAGCAGGGGTCGACAAAGTATGGCTCTTTCTGCAGGAGCCATAAAGTCCATTTTTTTTCAGGTGCTGTTACAGGAGCGCACTGTGAGCACTGTACGGCTCTCACGAAATTACATTTTAAAAAATGTGGCGTTTATGGCTCTCACGGCCAAAAAGGTTGCCGACCCCTGCTCTGGAGAAAAGCTTCTCCAACTTAGCTAGACTGGCTCTTAGATGGCCTTTCTTCAAGTCAATTGTCGAATTCTTATCCAAAGTCATTCCACCTTAATGGCATCTTCCAGAGCTTGTATTTCCTTGGCATAGATTTTGACAACCATTATCAACTCCAATGGCACGAGGAATGAGGACTCATTAGAAAATTTTCAATAAAATAATCCATTTTGAAAGAATTAGAGGAAGCAATATATAGACCCAAGCAGTTGCTTTGGTAGTCTTTCCCCTCCATCTATTTATGATGACTTTCACATTTTTTTAAAGGTGTCAACTCAATAAATGCTTCTTTGTAATGAAATCATATGGTTTATTACAGAAACAGTATATATTGCAGGAAAGGGAGTCAAATATGGAATAAGGTCTATGGATGGGTTTTATATCAGGAGTTCTTATATGGAAAAAGACTAAGAACTATATCATGAATTATAACTTTTAATTCCTTTTGCTAATACTTAGTGAGAGGCATTGGGATGGTATAAAGTCATGATGGCAAACCTATGGCAGAGCCCTCTCTGTGGGTACATGAGCTGTCACCCAGTACATAGTTTGCCAGAGTTTGTTACTAGAAAGCCAGAGGAACACAGGGCTGGGATGATTCAATTCCCTTCCCTTCTCCATGCATGTCTGAAGACATCATCCACCCCTCTAAAGGGTTCACCATTACTGGTATAAAGGATAAAGTACTAGGCTTTAAAATAAGAAAGACCCGAGTTCAAATCCAACCTCAAACAATTATTAGCTGTGTTACTTTAGGCAAGTCACTTCTGAGGCTCATTTTCATTGTTGACAAAAGATGCTGGGAGCCTTCTGGGCAAAGATCTGACTTTATCGTGAGCAAAGAAAGCTTAAGAACAGAGCTCTGCTGATCTCTCCCCCAGTCCAAAATGTGAAACCTCAAATTGCAAAATACACATACATAGTTTCATGTTTGTCCCTATCCCCCATAACCCCAAGCCCTCGTGGACTCCTGCCCACTCACCGCAGGGCTCTCCAAGGGATCCTGGCCTCCATGAACTTTGGGTGATCTTTGGGTCCCTGTAGCCTCTGATAGTTGGATATAAAATACATTCTAAAATAGATTCACACCTAGGATTAACATAGTAACTCACTTATGGTTAATATGATAACACATCCACTTCAGATTATAAATCAGGTGATATCATGGGACTACATGCTTAATCTGATTATATACACTACATTGTTACTACAAATCACACACTTACATCTTATAGTTCTAAAAATCACACTCCAAGAATTGATCGAGCTATTAATGATTTTCTGGTTATAGTCTCAACTGTAAAATGGGGGAAAGAATTGAAATTATTCCCCAGGAATGTTGTGAGGATGAGATGAGATCATTGTAAAAGTGTTTAGAACAAATATTAGCACATAAAGGGTGCTTAATAAATGCTCATTTCCTTCCCTTTTATGGACATGTGTTGGTAAAAAGAAGGCAAGACCCAAACTCAGTTTTGTCTCAGTGGTCAATCTGAAATTAAAAAAAAAAAAATACAGTAGGAAGAAAATGGGTTGTAAGGAAGATGACCTAAGCTTTTTCAGATTCCATTTGGAGACTGACAGATTCCAAAGTTTACCACAGGTTTAATTAGTTATCAGGCAAGGGTTCTCACATTACATGGTACATTGCCAGTGCTTTCTTGGACATGTGGTTTTGAAAGTCTCCTGGAACAAGTTGTAAAATCATACTTGGATTGACCAGTCTTCTCTTTTCTGTGGATTGCTAACCCTGAGAGAGATTGCAGACTGATTTATAAGCTTCAATAGGTCCCATCCAGATATAAGAGAGGGGAGAAACTGTTTTTGGTAGGAGGAACTGGGACAAGAATGAGCGCAATTAGAGTGGTTTCGCTTCATATAAGAGCAGGTTTCTGAATTTATGACATTCATAAAAGTTAAAAGCCTTGTGTCTTCCAAATTTCATATTTGAAATGCAATTAGAAAGTAGAGTCGAAGTTAACATGAACTCAACATAATAATTCCCTGTTTTATTTTTTAACATTTATTAATATTTATTTTTTTGAAAAGTTAACATGGTTACATAATTAATGCTCTTACTTTCCCCTTTACCCCCCAAGCTCCCTCCTCCCCACATGGCTGATGTGCATTTCCACTGGTTTTAACATGTGTCATTGATCAAGACCTATTTCCAAATTGTTGATAGTTGCATTGGTGTGGTAGTTTCGAGTCTACCTCCCCAATCATGTCCGCCTCAACCCATGTGTTCAAGCAGTTGTTTTTCTTCTGTTTCCACTCCTGTAGTTCTTCCTCTGAATGTGGGCAGCGTTCTTTTTCATAAATCCCTCAAGAATTGTCCCGGGTCGTTGCATTTCTGCTAGTACAGAAGTCCATCACATTCTATTTTATCACAGTGTATTGGTCTCTGTGTACAATGTTCTTTTGGCTCTGCTCCTTTCGCTCTGCATCAATTCCTGGAGGTGTCTCCAGTTCACATGGAATTCCTCCAGTTTATTATTCCTTTGAGCACAATAGTATTCCATCACCAGCATATACCACAATTTGTTCAGCCATTCCCCAATTGAAGGGCTTACCTGCATTTTCCAGTTTTTTGCCACCACAAAAAGCGCAGCTATAAATATTTTCGTACAAGTCTGTTTATCTGTGATCTTTTTGGTGTACAAACCCAACAATGGTATGGCTGGATCAAAGGGCAGGCATTCTTTTATAGCCCTTTGAGCAACAGATGGCCAGTAACCAGTCCAATATTAGTAGTAGTTCAACTCATCATAAAACAGGGAATTTTTTATAGCCCTTTTGTTGGTATTAGAGCTGTTTGGTCAGCTGGCACTGTGTCTTCCTTCCTCCTTTTCCTATCTCTTTCTATCTCTCTCTGTCTCTCCCTTTCTTTCTGTCTCTCTGTTTCTTTGACTCTCTCCTCCCTCTCTGTCTCTCCTCTCTGTTTCTCCCTCCATTTGTCTCTATAGGCTGTTTTCTCTGTCACTGTCTCTATCTTTCTATACTTTGCCTGCTCTCTTCTGTCTTTCTCTCTGTCTCTGCTCTCTGATTCTATGCCTCTGTCTTGTGTCTTCCAGAAATATTCATTGCTTGTTGTTGATGTGTCTTATGGATTTAAAAAAAGTTGATTTTAGAAGTCTTACTTGCCATTCATGTATCATTTGCCTCTCAGTATGTATGAAACATACAGAGTACAACTACAAGTCACTGTGAAAATCCATGTGAGCATTAGTAATTGCATTACCCCTCGTCTTCTGCTTTAACTTTACAAAGTTAGGACTGACAGAATTGGAGGCACTCCTCAGAAAGCCCAGACCCTTTGCCAGTGTGCTACCTTGGCACTCAAAGCCTGAGGAGCACAGGGGAAAGGGTGACTCATGGAGAGAGTGAAGGGAGCTCTCTTCATCCCAGTAGGAGGGACAATTACCCACTCTCTTTGCTGAGGCTAGTCTTAGCATGGGGCTTGGGGAAATAAAGCAAAACAAGTTGAGTCACTTTTCCTGGGCTATCACAGGATCACAGTATCATAGATTTAAAGAAGAGACTTTAGAGTCCATCTACCCTTCCCCCACGTATTTTATAGATGTAAAACCAAGGCCCTGAGAATTGTTTGAGGTAAAATTGATAGCATCAAAGCCATGATTTCAACACATTTTGACACCAAATCTAGCATTCTTTCCACTGCACCAGTAGTTTTCTTGGGTTAAATTAAGGATGCAGCACTATAGTTCCCTAAGGGTATAATCAGTCCTCTAAATTGTATCTCTGGAAGGCTAACCTCAAAAGACATTTTGAAATCCCCCCCATCCCATTCCAAATGATCCCAGAATTCTTTCCTCTTGCCTTTCAGTGGTCTAGAATCTTCCCTCCTCCCTCACCACACACACACACACACACACACACACACACACACACACACACACACACACTTTTTGTCCTATTCCTACTAGCTGGATGGAAAAGTGGATAAAATATTTCATTTTCATTTCCTTCCTTGCCTCCACCTAAGCCTGTAACTCTCTGTACTCTGACACTTTGTCTCCCTA
>NC_058135.1:60216190-60270099 GCF_016433145.1 Gracilinanus agilis
CTTTCTTTTCTTTTCTTTTCTCTTCTTTTCTTTTCTTTACTTTTCTCTTCTTTTCTTTTCTTTACTTTTCTCTTCTCTTCTTTTCTTCTTTTCTCTTCTTTTCTTTTCTCTTCTCTTCTTTTCTTTTCTTTTCCTTACTTCTCCCTTCCTTTCTCTGCCTCTGTCTCTCTTTCTTCCTTTCTTTAAAAACAAGCAAACCCTTACCTTCTGTCTTAGAATCATTACTAAGTATCAGTTCCAAAGCAGAAGGGTGGTAAGGACTAGGCAATTGGGGTTAAGTGACTTGCCCAGGGTCACATAGCTAGGAAGTGTCTGAGTCCAGATTTAATCTCAGGGCCTTCCCTTTCTAGGGTTGTCTCTCAATTCACTAAGCCACCAAGTAATCCCTGAAAGCTTTTCTTTATTTCATCCTCCTTTAAAGCTCTGAATTCTTTCCCCCTCCTCAATCTTGATTCAGAATTTCCTTTCATCCTTCATCATATTTAGAGCCCCATATTTTTAGAATTGCATTCTAAAAAATGTAATTGAGTATGATATTTTAAGGTTCAAGACATGCCCAGTTTCTTTTTCGATGTTTTTAGTAGTTCTATCACCTCTTCCCAAAATATTTACTGATTTGAAAAATAGTTACAAAGGGCTCACTATGCAAGGCACTGTGGGAAAAATAGTGATGACAGGAGTATAAGATCTTCCTTCTAGGAACTTAGAGGCAGCCTATCTATTACAGTAGAATTAGTGCTGAATATGGAGTCCCAGAACCGAGGTGGGTAAATTATTTAACTTCTTTGAACCCCAGTTTTCTTATATGTAATATTGGGAGTTGGATGAGATGACTTCAGAAGTTCCCACCACCTCTAGAAACTGGTATACAGTCCATAGATGTTCCCACCACCTCTAGAAACTGGTATACAGTCCATAGATGTTCCCACCACCTCTAGAAACTAGTATATTATCCGAGATGTCACTGATAGCTTTAGAAACAAATACAATAATAGAATTCTCATGGATCTGTGATCTCATAAAATTGAATGTTCCTTCAGTGATGCTTCTTGCAACCAATCTGTGTCTGCCTATCCTGCCTGACCTCTTGTCCATGAAATTCCAGAAATTGGCCAGGTGATGCACAAAACATGCTACAGATCTTCCTCAATTTTTTCTGCCAACAACCACACTAATTTTTCCTGACACACAAAGGTATCAGTGGAGTACTCCAGCTGGTCACCTGCTATCCTTTAGCCTTGCTGTGCATCTGGCCCAGATTTCCTTCTGATTTTCTGTTTCCCCAGTAACATCTTTTACTTCTGTTTTCTTTAAAGGTCTTTATTGGTGATATGTTGTGACCTGCTCACATGTATCACATTTCCTTTCCCATTGTGTTCTCTATGGCTTTCATTTTTAGTTCTTCAGAGACAATTGTAGTCCATGCCTCAGGATCTTATAGTGCCATCTTTGTTTAGGGTATGGCAGGTAGACCAAGTTGAATGTGGGAGAAGATTGGCATAAAGGAAGATTGAGATTATTGAGCTGTAAAGGAAAGATATTTTGGGTATGGTGAAGGACTTTGAATTCAAGGTAAGATGTGGCTTTATTCTTTAGGCTGCAGGGAACAGAATATTCTTAATCAAGAGTATGGCATAATAAAAGTGGTGTTTCAGGAAGATTAATCTGGCAGTGATGTATAAAATGGTTTAGCACTGGGTGTGGGGGGGAATTAGAAATAAGATAATTCATATCTGCCACAGGATAATTGTGAGGTAATAAAGGCCTGAGTTGGTGAGATGATGATGAGGATTGGGAGGAAGGGATGGATTCCAAAAACATAAATGAAGATTGACAGGGGCTGATGACTAATTGGTCATTGGGATCAAGGGAGATGACTTTGAAGTTTCAGGTCTAGGTGACTAGCAGACTATCATCAGAAATAATTAAGAGAAGAGAAGGAGCTGGTCAAAGGAGAGCAGAGACAGAACAGAAGATGATGCCATGCAGAGTGGTGAAGTGGATGGAGAGAGGGCCTTGGAATTAAGAAAACTTGTGTTCAAATTCTACCTCTGACACATCTTAGGTGACAACTGTGTGACAGCTCCTATCTTTATGGTGGAGGCTGCATGCCAAATACACCATCTTCCTACTAATGATCAAAGATAGGCCAGGACACTGTTAGATCCTAGCTGGCTACAAGAAAGACTATTTTTTGATAGGGCCAAAAAAAGGAGAGGTAGAGCCTAGGGGGAAAAATAAATACTGCTCCCTTAGAGACCAAGGAGGGTAATAAGAGAGAGCCATGGCTTGGGTTGAAAGTTGAAATCAAAGTAACTTCAGTGGCAGTGTGATTTAAAGATAAGAATATTTTTAAGGTTTCCAAAGGGTTTGATGTATGTTATCTCATTTGAACCTCACAACAGACCTGTCAAATATGAGCTATCATTATTCCCGTTTTATACATATTATCTCATTTTGTCATCCCAACAACCTTAAGAAGTAGGTGCTATTATTACCCCCATTTTATAGATATAGAAACTGACACTGAGAAAGCTTATATAATTTGCCCAGGTTTACATAGCTAATAAATGTCTGAGGCAGGATTTGAATTTGTCTTCCTAACTCCAAATTAAGCAAAAGATATGACATATTATCTAGAATGCTATATCTGAGCTAATTAACCTTTTGGAACCTCAGTTTCTCATCAATAAAATGGGAATAATAGCATCCACCTCATAGATTAGTTGAGGATTAAATGAGGTCACAAAGTCTTTGTAAAACTTGAAATGAGAGATGAGCTGTGGAGTCATTTTTCAGGTATATCTGACTCTTTGTAACCCCATTTGGGGTTTTCTTGGCAAAGACACTGGAATGATTTGCCATTTCCTTCTCTGGCTCACTTTACAAATGAGGAAACTGAAACAAATGGGGTTAAATGATTTGTCTAGGGTCACACAGCTAGTAAGTATCTAAGGCCAGATTTGAACTCAGAAAGATGAGTCTTCCTGACCCCATGCCCAGCATTTTCTCCAAAAGGAAAAATTGTACTTGTGAAGTTAAAGGAAATAAATGGATAACTGCATCTGAAAGCTTTATTGCTCTTTACTCAATCACATAGAGTTCTCTATGAATATTAGATTTAATTTCTCATATCTTCATTGAACCCAAATGTTTCTGATTTACAAAATAATGTTCTAGATACAATCTACTTTTAGATTTCTGTTTCTAAAACCTTTTACAATCTTAGAAGTATAAGATTTTACAAATGCACTTACTCATGTTCGAATAGCTACCACGTATATATGTGTATATTTATGTACTATTTATTTCCATTTAAAATAAATTAAATAGGGCCAATATACCACCAATGAAGAGGAAATCAAGGCAATTGTTAGGAGTTATTTTGCCCAATTATATGGCAACAAATTTAACTATAAGTAAAATGGAAGAATACTTACAAAACTATAAATTGCCTAGACTCTCAGAGGAGGAAAAAGAATATTTAAATAAACCTACTTTAGATGAACACGATGAATGCTAGATATTTATTAATTTTTAATATTATAATTTAAAGGTATAACAAAGAAATAGGCATGTTGATTTGAGAACTAAGTGACAAACAATTAACAGTGCCTGAATGGTATGATTCTTTTATAGTTCATATCATGAACTAGACACTCTGTACAAAAGTTCTGTGAGGAGCTGACCTACTGAGTCTTTATGGAGGGGGAAGAGCTATAGAAGAAGGGAAGGGAGAAGTCCATGACCCTGAGTATGGCATTCAGTAAGAAATCACTGACTATTCTGTTGGAGGGCATCACTAAATGCTTGCTTTCCCGTGATGGAAATCTCTCTGAATATAGGTCGAAAGCATTCTCTGTATTATAAAACTTATGGAAGAATTCTGGAAGACACTCTTCCCAAAGCTGGTGAATTCTGAATGATCACAAAATGGAAATTAAAAACAACAACTACAACACTTGGGAAAAATAGTTCTGGTCATTGGAAATGGCTTGGAGTTTCAATGGGCTTAAGATCAATTAATCACTCCTCCCCTTTAAATGAACTGAAAGCCAGACTCAGATTGAAAAAGTGAATCTATTGGGCTGGCAAAATGGAAATCCTTTTGCTACTGGGAAGATGAAGCCAAGAAGTAGCTGAGTTGTGATGACAAAATGAGATTTATGTAAAATACTTTGCATTCTCAAAAGTGCTATATAATATTAGATGCTACTATTAATTAAAATAACTTAGAATTAAGATTTCAAGTTTCATCAAAAAAGAGAAATTGTCTTAAGGGAATGGGAAGGAAACAGTGGTAAGAATACTGGACATAGGTTCAGATCCATGGACAAGATAGTAGGCATGAAGTCAGCAAGACCTGAGTTCATTTAATTAATTTAGAATATTTTTCCATGGTTACATCATTCATGTTCTTTTCCTCCTCCCCCCTCTCCTTTCTCCCAAAGCCAATGAGCAATTTCACTGGGTTATACATGTATCATTGTTCAAAACCCATTTCCATATTATTCATATTTGCAGTAGAGTGATCTTTTTTTTTTTAAAACCCTTTAACTTCGGTGTATTGTCTCATAGGTGGAAGAGTGGTAAGGGTGGGCAATGGGGGTCAAGTGACTTGCCCAGGGTCACACAGCTGGGAAGTGTCTGAGGCCGGCTTTGAACCTAGGACCTCCCGTCTCTAGGCCTGGCTCTCACTCCACTGAGCTACCCAGCTGCCCCCAGTAGAGTGATCTTTTAACACCAAAACCCTAATCATATCCCTATCACACTACATGGCCAATCATATATTTTTCTAATGCATTTCTGCTCCCATAGTTCTTTCTCTGGATGTGTGTGTGGATAGTGTTCTTTCTCATAAGTCCCTCAGAATTGTCCTAGGTTGCACATCTAGTAAACGTGTCATTGCATTGCTGCTAGTGGAGTCATTGCATTGCTGCTAGTGGAGAAGTCCATTACATTCCATTGGGCCACAATGTATTAGTCTCTGTGTATAATGTTCTCTTGGTTCTGCTCCTTTCACTCTGCATCAATTCCTAGAGGTCGTTCCAGTTCACATAGAATTCCTCCAGTTCATTATTCCTTATAGCACAAAAGACCTGAGTTCAAATCCAGATTCAGACATTTATTAGATGTGCAACCTAGGCAAATCCCTCTACCTCTGTTTACCTCAGTTTTGTATAATTGGATAATAACAGCCCCTACCTCCCTGAGTTGTGAAGACCAAATAAGATAACAATTGTAAAGCACTTAGCACAGTGGACAGAGCATAGTAAATTAGCTATTATTATTATTATTATTATTATAATTAGCGATTCCTATTAATGTGACAGTGAGCAGGTAACACATACTGTTTCCTCACTGGCAAAATAAGGGAGATGGGTGAGAAGAGCTGTATTTTCCAGAGTATTTTCAATACTTCCAGAAAGTATTTTCCAATTTTAGCTCTATGATGGTAGGTAGTGTGATTATTATAAATAACTCACTTAATCATAAATAATTTACTTGTTATTTAATTAGAATAATTGTTATTATCAATAATAATAATGGTTTTTCTAAATAATGCAAATGGTTAGTAGTAAACACAGTTCATACAAAGTAAACAAGACAGAGAGAAATGAACTATGGGTAAAAACAGGCTTTCCAGGTCCCAGGGTATTAAAGAGTTCCATGATTAGTGAAAGAGAAAACCGAAAGGTCAGTAGAGATAAGAAACTGCTTTCCTCATCTAGTGATCTGGGAAAGGCCCACTGAGACAAAGGATAGCTACACAGGAGAAGTCCAGAATGGCTTGCATTCAAGGAATATGATCTGGGGAAAATCATACCCAGAGATAAGACTAAGAACTTTGGAGAAGGGAGTAGACCTCAGTCATCAGGCTTTTAATTGGCTCTTGGGTTAACTCTTTTTCTCATTCTCAGACTGAAATGCTTTTCTCTGTAAGCCCTTCTGGCCTTTGGTACCATACCTTGATATCTCCCCCTGAGCCAAACTAGAGTTTGTTCTCAGGATCCCAGACCTCTGAGAACTGAAAAAAAAACATTTTTGAAAAAAATTTGAAATTTTTGGGAAAAAATTTTAATTCTAAAGAAGGAAAACAATACATCTGTTTACGAGATAGTACTTGAGAATTCCAGCTAGCAACAACACAGTGGAGACCCACAAATGTGGTACCAAAAAAATTTATTTCTTATCAGTGGCACCAACTCAGGTGACTATTGAGTGCCTTTGTTTACCCTAATGAATTTAGGAAAATAGACTCAGCAAAGTTTTTCTTTATTTTAAACTTCACTCATCTTGAGTTTCTGTATAATCATGAGGGAGCATTCTGTTCTTGATAGATAGATCGAATTGAAATCCTGGGAAAGAGAGTGGAAATCCAAGAGAGATAGGCACAGGGTTGTGTGCGGGAGCTTGTCCCTTTTTGCTTCCCAAGTGGTAGATCCAAAAGTCACTGGGATGAAAATGAAAAGGGTATGTTCAGTCAACTAATTAATCAATAAAAAAGGATTTATTAAGCATCTATCTGCTATATTAAGGCAAGTAGATGGCAGGATGGGTAGAACACCAGGCTTAGAGTCAAATCAGAGAGATCTGAGTTCAGATTTGGCTTCAGATATAAGCTTTGTGACCTTGGGCAAGTCACTTCACCTTGTTTGTCTCAGTTTCTTCATCTATAAAACCAGCTGGAGAAGGAAATGGCAAAATTCTCCATATCTTTGCCAAGAAAACCCAAATGGGGTCATGAAGAGTCAGAAGAGTCAGACAAAACAGAAATGAATGAATAGCCACAACAACCTACTATGTGCCAGGCACTGTGCTAAGCCCTGGGAAGATAAAGACAAAAAATATTGACTTAAATCATACTTCCTTGTCTGTGATCTTGAGCAAATTTCTTCAAAAGTTAAAGTTGTAAAGAAACTTAGAGATTGTAGCCCAATCTGTTCATTTTACAGATGATGAAACTGAAATCCAGAAAGATTAAGTGATTTGGTCAAAATTGCAAGTAAGTGGTAGAGTCGGGATCTGAATCCAAGCCCTATAACTAACTGCACCTGAGGTTGTATGCTCCCTGAGCAAAGGGACTATCTTTTGCTTCTTTTTGTATCCCAAGAACTTAATACATGATCTGGTACATAGTAGGTACTTCCTATAGTCCTTGGTTTCCTCATATGTTAAAATGAAGGTCTTAGTGGATGATCTCTGAGATCCTTAAGGCTCTGATATCCTCATATAGTCTAAGTTTATGTCTGAGAGTCCTATATTCTGGTTAAAGCAAGAGAAGTAGTCCAGCCAGGCTGTGGAGAGAGGAAAAGGAAATGGAAGGGAATAAGCATTTATAAAGGTGCCTACTGTGTGCTGGGCACTTTTACATATATGACCTCATTTGAAACTCACAATTATATTATTTCTGTAGCTCGTTCTGTCAGCATAAAACTGATCTTGTACTCTTAATAATATGGTAGATCAAATTTAAAATTCTAAACAAAGTAGATTTTATGTTTATTTAAGTTTAGTTTAAACTGTTACAGCAAACACATCCCAAGTCTAACATCATGATAGTGATGACAATATAAATAGTGATTATAATATAAGTGTTCAATTTTTCCAAAATACAATGGAAACCAGTCCACTAATATTTTTTCTGTCATGTTCCTATATAAGAGAAGATGCTATTATTATTTCCATTTTATAGATTACCACTTAGCTGCCCAAAGGCAGCAGCTGTTGCCAGTAGTCCCAAGGAGTAAAACACCCTTTTCCAGACAGGGTATATCTGCAACCAGCGTGTCATAGAAATTTCACTGCTGGTATTTAGAAAATAACTCTTCCTCCCCCTTTCCCTGGACAGAAAGTTAAAAAAAAAAAATGCTTGGAGGAAGGAGAGAAAAGGAGACAGGTAAAACCTAGTCACAGTGAAACTGCATAGCTACACTACACATCAGTGCTTGAGTGTTCCTGATTGTAGGATTAAATTTTTAATCCACCTGGGTCTGACCACTGGGCTTTGGTAGGTTTTTGGACCAAAGGACAGTAATGAATCGGTCTCAAGGTCAGTGAAAGCTGAATTATTTAAGAATGCTTTATGGGGCAGTTGGGTAGCTCAGTGGATTGAGAGTCAGGCCTAGAGATGGGACGTCCTAGGTTCAAATCTGGCCTCAGACACTTCCCAGCTGTGTGACCCTGGGCAAGTCACTTGACCCCCATTGCCTACCCTTACCACTCTTCCACCTAGGAGCCAATACACAGAAGTTAAGGGTTTAAAAAAAAAAAAGAATATTTTATGCCTCTTTCCTTCTTGGTCATGTCTAGAAGATCTCTATAGCTGGAGGCCCTGGGATCCTAGCATTTGGGTTCTTTTTATCACAGGATCTCACAGAGTAACCTGCCAAATCACTTCCCAGGGACAGAGGAAAGATCCCTCCAGAGATAAAATCTGCTAATTCCCTTCTATTGGTTTTCAAGAACACAACATGTCCTCTGAGGTTAGGATAAAGGAAAAGAAAAAAAGGAACATGGCAGAAAAATATTAGTGAGGTGGTTTCAATTATTCTTTTTCTTGAATTTAAAAAAATTTTAAAAATTGAATATCATCATTACCATTTTGATGAGACATTATTAGACTTGTGATGTTTTTGTTGTAACAGTTTCAATTAAGCTTAACTAAACACAAAATCATTGTTTAGAATTTTATATTTGATCTGCCATATTAATAGGAGTACAGGATCAGTTTTATGCTAAGACAGAATGAGCTACAGAAATAACATAATCTTTTGGTGTCATATCTAATCTACTTCTTAAAAATGTAGCCATTTTTGTGTTTATATCACCTACTTTCCCAAACATATTTTTCCATCCTTTCCCTTTCCCAGATATATCTTTGTAGCACTTTTTTTTAAAAAAAAAAAAAGCTTTTCACCAAAACTAACCAATAAATTGAATGAGCCTAATTTTGTACATACATGGCTTCACATCCATAATCCCTAGACTCTACAAATATGGGAGTGAGGTTTTCTTTTCCTTTTTTTTCCCCCTTACATCTTCTTGTGCTTTCTTATACTTACATGACATCTTGATTTTCTTTTGTTCTTTCAACTAATATTTTTTTAGTCTTTGGATGGTTTATTTTCCTAGTTGTGCTTTTTTTTTTTTTCACTCAGCCTCAATTCACGAATCTTTTCTTGCTTCTCTGTGTTTCTCATATTTGACATGTCTTAATAGAGACATAATGTCTCATTGCATTTATATACCTCAAGTTATTTAGACATTCCCCAATCACTGAATATCTACTTTGCCTTGAATGACTTACTACTATAAAAAAGTCCTATTTTAGACATTTTTGTGTGTATGGCATCTTTCTGTCCCCCTTTAAATTACTTGGGATATACTTAGTGATTGGAGCTCTTCCTCAATGAATATAGAATTTTTTGGGTCATCTTCTTAGTATATTTCCCAACTTTTGACCATTTCACAGATTTTTATTATTATTTGTTATTCAGTCATGTCTGACTCTTTGTGACCCCATTTGGAGTTTTCTTAGCAAAGATACTGGAGTGGTTTGCCATTTCCTTCTCCAGCTCATTTTACAGATGAAGCAACTGAGGCAAACAGAGTTAAATGACTTGCCCAAAGTCAAACACCTAAGTGTCTGAGGTCAAATTTGAACTCAGATCTTCCTGACTCCCAACAGTAGCAGTTTCCCTACCCTTAGATCAAGCCTACATCTGACTCTTCACGGCTTTTATTGGTTGTTCCTAGCTCTGCTTTCTGGGACCAAGTAGAAAAAAATCAGATCTTAAGCATCAAAATGAGTGAGTAATATTAGTTAATTTCCAAGGTGTCTGATACATCCATAGTCCCGTGTCCTGTGTTCTTTTCCATGGCTTTTACAGCTGTAGAGGAAACCCTTTTCATAGTGGCTTCCTTTGACCCCTGCTGCTATTCAGCTGGCTGGATTGTTGACATTCCTCTCTAGCTGACTACAGAATGAATGCCCTCTTTGAAGACAGTGTATGAGATGACTTGTGAGATATATGCACAGGGGTTTTTTTTTTTAATTGGCTCAGAATAAATAGCTCCTACTTGTTTCATCGGCATCCCCTTCTTTACCATCCTTTCTAAAATAACTTTGTCTTGACATATTTTCGAACAGTTGGAGGGGGGTGTTTTTCTCTCATTAACAAACCAATAAATTGCATAGACTGGGTAAGAATCTGTGGGTTAAGCTAGTGACTTACTAACAGAGGGTAGAGTGATTCCTCTGGCAGTCTGTCACCCCAGAAAATAGAGGAGGCATCAGAATTATTCAAGGCATACCTAAGAATAGTTCTTGGTACATTGTGCTCTCAAAGGGACATTTTCCATGATTTTGCCTAATAATGGATCTGAAAACCATACTTTTAAATGAGTTTTAAACCAAACAAAACCTCTTAGAATGTCACAGAAACATTTGTTTTCTGGGATGCTACTTATTTTCATATACCAAGTGTCCTGAGAGGTCCTCGAAACAACATATAGCTTGTCTTCATAGAATTCTGAATCTTTTTTCTAAAAGTTACAGTAGTATCCTTGCTTTGGAATGTCAAGCACATTCATCTGTACTTTTTGTGCTTTTGATTAAAAAAAAACCAACAAACTTGATGTCTAAGCTACTTTAAAAAATATATCTTTTTGAATTAAAATCTGGCCTCAGGTATGAGCTGTGATGCCTTGGACAAGTCATTTAACCCTATTTGCCTCATTTTCTTTGTCTGTAAAATGAGCTAGATAAGGAAATGGTAAACCACTCTGTTATCTTTGCCAAGAAAAGCCCAGATAGGGTCATGAAGAGTTGAAATGACTGAATTTAAAAAGTACTAAGCTAAATCTTAAACTCAACTTTTGGTTCACTCTCATTTCTTTTTTTCCCCCTTTTTAAAGCTCAATTTTATTTTATTTTTAGTTCTGAGTCCCCTTACCCTTCTCCTCAATTGAGAGAGAAAGAAAAAGAAAACTTATATACATGTATAACTGAGCAAAACAATTCCCTCCACAAACTTTAACAAGGCCAAAAAAATTCTTCATTGTGCCTAAGTCCATCAGTGATGGGTCTTTTGCCTTGAGTCTCTCTCCATTCCACTCCATTTAGCAACTAAAGTGATATTTCTTTTTTTTTTCCTTTTTTTAAAATTTAGAATATTTTTCCATGGTTACATGATTCATGATCCACCTCCCCTTCGCCCCCCACTTTTTCCTCCTCCCTCCTAAATCCAACAAGCAGTTACACTGGGTTATACATGTATCATTGTTCAAAACCTATTTCCATGTTATTCATATCTGCAGTAGAGTGATCCTTTAACATCAAAACCCTGGTCATATCCCTGATACACTACATGACTGATCACATTTCACTCTGATTTCTTAAAAGAGGATGGTGGTTAATATGTTTTCAAAGTGGCCATGTCTTTGGTAATTTCTACTTTATTACATTGAAATTTGATACTTAGTGATTATAATTTCAGAAAGGTTATGGATCAATTTACTTTCTTAAAAGTAAATGTAGGTGTAAAATCCATATCAGATTGCTTGCCATCTCAGGGAGGGGAGAAGGGAATGAGGAAGAGAGGAGGGGGATTTGGCTCAAAAAATTAAAAAACAACAAAGGTTAAAAATAATCATCTCGTTGGACATGTGAATAGAAGTGCACTTTATTACAAGTCTTCAGAATCTCTACTCTTAAATTAGAATAATCACACAAAAATAAAGGAAGATTTGATAAGATTAGAAGACTATTTCTTTGCTTTCAGGTCAGAGGAGTAGTTTGCATAAATACTCAGAGGGATAGCCTATAGTTCTAGGTAACCTCTAGGGCAGTGATGGTGAACCTTTTAGAGGGGTGGGTAATGTGAGAAATGCCCTCAGGCACCCATGGAGATGGGGTGGGGAGCAGCCCAGCCCCTTGTTCCTCTGACTTTCTAGTAACAAACTCTGGTGAACTCTGTGCTGGAGTGAGGATGCATGTCCACAGAGAGGTGATCTGAGTGCCCCCTCTGGCACGTGTGCCACAGGTTCACCACCCTGGTTCTAGAGTCTCCTGCAGCCTAGAAAAAAAAATCTGAAGCAACAACTCTGTTGTGGCTACTTGCTTGTAACCTAAAATGAATAGCCTTACCTGGTAACATTCTAGGGGCAAAGTGTGGGCAGGATTGAACTGATTATTCATATTACCAAGCATTCTTTGCCATCAAGCCCTAAAGGAAGGGAATAAACATTTATAAATGTGCCAGACTATGTGCTAAGTGCTTTATAAATTTGATAAAATATTATTACAATGTGATATTACATATATATGTTGCATGTCTGTAAATATATACATACACACATATTATCACCATTCTGAGTTAGATATTATCTCTATTTCACAGTTGAGGAAACTGAGGCAATATAGAGATTAGGGACCTTGCCCTAGGGTCATACTGTGGACCTGAGGTCAAATTTGTACTCAGGGCCTCCTGATTCTACACCTAATACCTTATCTTTGGTGCCCCCTATCTGCTTATCTTTACATTTCTTCTCCCTATTTTCAAAGGGGAATGAAAAAAATTCTCTTGAATCCATCAAAATTTCAGTTTGGAAAATGAAAGTAAGAAAGGATTGAGAAGAAGTCCCCTCTACTCTCTGGGCTTGAGGAAGCCATATTCTCCAGCAGGTTGGGTGGTAGTGGTTATTTTAGTAGGGAAATGCCTCATTAACATTCTGGGGAGGAAAGTTTCTCTCCAAATACACATTGGCATCAGCTCTACGATGTATCTCCTGAGAGCCTTGCCTGGGTCACAGCGATGTTCAGGGACTTACTTATTCAATGTCAAATGATCAAGACCAGCTCTGTTATCCATTCTACCTACCTCTTCCATAGCACAGAGCAGAGAACTTTTTGTCAACTTCTTTTTTCTTCCATTTCATTGTTTTTTGAATTTATTATTTTTTGAATTCTAAAAATTTATTTATTTTCCTTTCCATTCCATCCCCCACCCATTGCCAGAAAACAACAATCAACAGGATCTTTCCCATCGGATCTGCAGAGTCAAGCAAAACAAATTCCTTCATTGTCCCTGGCCTTGACCTTGCTTTAAGTCTTTTTGAGTCTTTTGCATCCCAGTGTCTGCTTGCCCTTGGCAACGATCTGCAGAGACAGTCACCTACATTCAGGCTGCCACCACCTTCAGCCCACTAGCAGAACTGTTAGAAGTTACAAATAGAATCAGCAGATGCTGTGTCTGAAGGAAGGGGTCAAAAAGGGACAGACAGTCCACATTTTATAAATATGTTTGTTATTTCTGGGGCACGACTGAGAAAAGGATTCAGAAGCATCACTTTTTATTACTGCTCAGACTTATGAATTCCTTGGTGCATAGGGAATTCTCAGTGAGGGAAATCTCACTACCAATACCTAACTGGCAACTTAAATTCTTAGAAACAAGGGCAGCTGGGTGACACAGTGAAGAGAGTACCCAGGCAGGAGTCAGAAATATTAGTCTTCCTGAGTTCAAATCTAGGCTCGGACACTTACTAGTTGCTCAGTGACCCTGGGCAAGTCATTTAAACCTATTTGCCTCAGTTTCCTCATTTTTAAAATGAGCTAGAGAAGGAAATGGCAAATCAAATTATGTCACAAAGAGTCAAACACAATTGAAATAAATCAGCTACTCTATTTTTATATAAAGTTGTAAAGATATGTATGTGTATTAGCAACTATGTATAGCTGTCATATAAATATATACACATATGTACATATCTATAAACTGGATTCTTGACTCTGAGATTGGATCATATCTGTTAATATGTAAGTCAATTAGTTATAAACATTTATTAAACATGTCCTATCTGCCATCTGTCAGGTGTTGTGTAAACATTGGAGAGAGAGAGAGACAGAGAGAGAGAAAGAAGAGAGAGAGAAGGGAGAGAGAGAGAGAAAGAAGAGAGAAAGAGAGAGGAAGGAGAGAGAAAGAAAGAGAGAGGAAGGAGTGAGAAAGAGGAAGAAGAAGAAGAAAGAGAGAGAGAGAGAGAAGACATTCCCTACTCTCAAAATCTAATGGAGGAGGCAATAAGCAAACAAATATTTACAAAGAAGTTATATACAAGTTAAATAGGAAAAAAAATTACATGAGGAAAGGCACTAGATTTAGGCGAGACTGGGAAAACTTTTCCTTAGAAGATATTATTTTACTTGGAGCAAAAGAAAGCCAAGGCAACTATGTGGCAAAATGGATAGGGCACCAGGTCTGGAGTCATGAAGACTTATTTATGTGACTCTGGGCAAGTTGCTTAACCTTATTTGTCTCAGTTTCCTCATCTGTAAAATGAGTTGGAAAAGGAAATGGCAAACCACTCCAGCCTCTGCCCCAAATCCCCCAAGAGTTGGATGTGATGGAAAATCAACTAAATAAAAAAGAAGCCAGGGAGGTCAGTAGGTAGAGATGAAGAGCATTCTAGACAAGCATGGAGCCTACATGTGTAGCTTATCAAGATAAATAAATTCTTTTTAGAAGAATGCTTACAGTTAAATTCACCATGATTGTATTGTATTCCTACTGGGCATCCAAATCCTAATAAATTCCTTACTGTGACCTTGAAGGAAATAAAAGGCAGAGCCTTTGCCCTCCAAGAACTGGCTATAAAATTGGGAAGAGAGCAATTCCTTGTTCTGGATCCTTCTTAGTCCTTTCCATGGGACAAAGTATTCTTATAAAAATGAGTCAACAGCATAGAGCACAGTAACCATTCTTTCCTTTGGCTCTTTTGCTTTTATGTTGAATTGAATAAATTGAATTTGAATACTTATTGAGAGGGAAAAAAATATTATTGTGTTTTCATTCTATTTTGTGTGTGGTGTTGGTATGTGTGTCTATTTTGTATGTGTGTGTATTTATGTATGTGTCTATGCTTTGTGTATATTGTGTGAATGCTTGTTTTGTGTGTATTAATGTGTGTATGTCTATGTTTTTTGGGTGTCAATATGTATGAGTTTATGCGTATAGGAGTAGTGCCTATGTGTACCTATGTTTTATGTGTGTCTGTGTCTTTGTGGATCTGTTTTAAGTGTGTGTGGGGGAGGGTTTTGGACTGGACCTATAGTCTCATCAGTGTAGGAAGCTCCTGATGAAGAAATTCCTTCTACAAATGCAAACCAATCAGGGCCTGCTTTGTAATTTATAAAGATTCTTGTGGGATACAGAGAGGTTAAATGATTTCTTCAGGATCACACAGCTTGAAATACTTAATAATACACTTTAATAATATTCATATGCCAAGAGAGGCCCAAAATTCTGGCTGACGATCTTCCCTTTATTGTTTTAAAAAACCCAACAAAAACAAATGGCAAACAACCAGGCAGGACTGTTCTAAACCTTGTCTTCTGCCTAGGAGGAACTCTGGTTTTTGTCCCCTGCACCACGTCAAGTGGAATGCGGCATTTGGGAGAGGGGCTGAGACGCTGGAATGTACTCCCATATGATGACAGCACACAGCTGTTCAGTCATCCTAAGGAATGTTAGAGGCCTCTCCCCCTTCTGTTCCTTTGTGATTCTTTCTTGGTACTCAACCAGGTGGCATCAATTGCCTTGTTTATCTTCCTGAGCTTACTAAGAACATTTTTGGTAGGTCACCAGCTTTGGGTTCATAGAATCATAGATTTAGAATTGGACAGGGTTTCCTGAAATCAACTTGCCTCATTCTCTCATTTAAAAATAAGGTAACAAGCTTCTAAAGCAAGGGCTTTTTCATTCAACTTGTGGTCCATGCATTAAAAAAAAATCAATAATTATATTCCAATATAATTTAGTTCCTTTTGTTAGCTTTTGTATTTTATTTTATGCATTTAAAAAATGTTCTGAGAGAGGATCCAGGGGCTTCACCAGAATTCTTTTAAAAAACAAAAACAAGGGGGCAGCTGGGTAGCTCAGTGGATTGAGAGCCAGGCCTAGAGACGGGAGGTCCTAGGTTCAAATCCGGCCTCAGACATTTCCCAGCTGTGTGACCCTGGGCAAGTCACTTGACCCCCATTGCCTACCCTTACCACTCTTCCACCTATAAGTTAATACACAGAAGTTAAGGGTTTAAAAAATTAAAAACAACAACAACAACAACAACAAAACACTTCACTTTCTGGTTTGGTGACAGCTCTGAAACAGAAGAGTAAGGGCTAGGCAAATTGGGTTAAATGACTTGCCCAGGGTCACACAACCAGGATGCATCTGAAGCTAGATTTGAACCCAGGACATCTTGTCTCTAGGGCTGGCTCTCAATCCACCAAACCGCCTAGTTGTGCCCAACCAGACTTCTGAAGAGGTCTTGTTCTGAATCCTTACTCTACTTTAGAGAATAAATGGTTTATCCAAAGTCAGAGGGATATTAAGCATCGGGCTGGAATTTGATCCCAGGTCTGCTGACCCCAAATCTAAACAACATCTTTCTGCTTAACAGGATCATGCTTTTCCTTTCACTCTTCTCCTATGTTTTAGGATTAAAGAGTAGAAAGGGCCTGCCAAGATCTTCTCAAAGAACCCTTTAATTTTAACACTAACAAAACTAAGGTCCAGACAAGTTTAGGTGATTTTTCCAATGTCCCAGAGGTTAATGACAAAGTTGAAATTTGAAGCCAGATTGTCTGACTACAAAATACAGGGTTCTTTCCCTAAAATTCTCATGAATCTTTTATCTATGCGCTGTTCCCAGACACTTTAATCTGAAGATTGTTTCTTTTATAATTAAAATTTTGAGAAAATTTCAATTTCTTCCAATACATATTTATATGCCCACTAGAAGATGCAAAGGTAAAGGTAGCACAGTCTTTACTCTCTGTAAATTTATCATCTATTAGAAGACAGAAGTCAAAATCTTGAGCGAATCAGAATCCAACCTATGCCATTAGGTAGAGAGTGCTATGAGAGTATGGAGAATGAGCACGTTCCATCTGGTGTAAAGGGTATCAGAGAAAGCTTAAAGAACAAGGTACCATTTGGACAAGGCCTTAAAGGTTGGGTGGATTTGGACAACTCTTAAGAGGGAAATCCAGGCATAGGATTTGGCATAAACAAAGGGAAGGAGGTGAGAAAGTTACAGGGCACATTTAGGGACCATGAATAAGGTACACAGAGGATGATGAGGAGATGAGGGGAGACAATTTTGTGAAGGTCTCTGATTAAGAAGCAAAAATTCTGCAAAATGGCAGAAAACAAATATTAAAAATTATAATGTGATTGACATATAATCTGAGGGGAAATTTTTTTAAATTAAAAAAAGGATAAAGACCTCCCTGTCAAAAAAAAAAAAAAAGATGATAAGGAGTTTGTCCTTTATTTTGTAGAAAATGGGAATTAGTCAAAGATTTTTGAGCAGGGGTTGTCCTGAACCAGGCTGATGGCTATTGGAATGGAAATCCAATCCAATCCATTAGGCATTTATTAAATACCTACCACAGGGCAGCTAGGAAGCATAATGGATAGATATAATGCCGGGCCTGGGGTCAGGAAGAACTGAGTTCAAATCCAGACTCAGACACTTGCTAACTGTGTAACCCTGGGCAAAACCCTTAACCCTATTTGCTTTAGTTTCCTTATCTATAAAATAAGCTAGAGAAGAAAATGGCAAACTACTCTAGTATCTCTGCCAAGAAGATCCCAAATAAAGTAACAGAGAGTCAGAGATGACTGAAATGAGTGAACAACAACCTGTGCCAGGCACTTTGTTAAGCCCTGGGAATACAATAAAAAGAAAGGCAATCTGTTCCCTTGAAAATGAGTACAGACAACACATAAAAGGAGGCAGGAAAATGGAATTAGAAGTAAGGGTTACCCAGAATGGGGGATCATCTTGTAACATGAAGTTGAAATAAAAAGCAGTAAGGGCATCAGAAGTAGAAAATGAGCCTCAAAGTCCAATTTCTGTCCTTTACAAAGGAAAGCATTGGGAGGACATTGATACTTTATCCTCTGGCTCTGTGATCAGAGGGAAGAGGAGGCTGAAGGATGTACTGCCAATCGATGCATTTTAGTCGGTTTACAGGGATGAGACTAGAGATGAGATTAGAGCTATACCTCAGAGGAGCACCTTCTGTGGGAGTTGACAAAACCAGGCTGGGCAGTAGATGCAAAACTGAGGTAAAAAGGAGATGGTACATGTAAGAAATACTTTAAAGTGGAACATATACAACTTGGCAGCTGATTACATGTGAGACTGCAGTCAAGAATGATGGAGTTGAGTCTGAGTGACTAGGAGAATAGGGGTGCTATTAATTGATTCCAGAAAGTCAGGAGGAAAATCTGTTTGGGGGCAATGGGAATGGAGATGATGAATTTAGCTTTAGATATGTTGAGTTTGAGGTATCAAAAAGAAATTGGAGTGGAGATATATAGTAGGCTTTTGGGAATGTGGGACTGGAACTCTGGAAGAAAATTCAGGGCTGGAAGTTTGACAGCTATCTGATTGACATTTGGACAAGGTTAAGGGAATGATATTCTAGATCTCAGATTTCATTACTGAGGGGAATTCTTGATGCAAAAACTCCCTGTCTGTGGTCACACATTTATTAACTTTTTTAAAAAACTTTACTTTCTGTCTTAGAATCAATACTACTGTGTAACCATTTGAAGGTACAAGAGCTGTGAGGACTAGTCAGTTGGGGTTTAAGTGACTTGTCCAGGGTCACACAGCTAGGAAGTGTCTGAGGCCAGATTTGATCCCAGGACCTCCCATCTCTAGACCTGGATCTCAATCCACTGAGTCACCTAGCTGCCCCTCACATTTACTATTTATAAGGTTATGATTTGGACACTTGTCTTGCTGATTCTCAGGTTTGTCTTCTATCCAGTGTATCAAGTCATTTATCTTCTAGAGGGATGGGAACCTTGGCATATGGAGATCAAATACATATGTATCAACATATATTTGGTTTGTTTGTTTCTCAGGAGCATAGCAGCTACAGACCATGAACCAACAGATGCACGGAAAACTTTTCCTTGTTTTGATGAGCCCAACAAAAAAGCAACTTACACAATATCTATCGTTCATCCAAAAGAATATGATGCACTTTCAAATATGCCATCACAGGTGAGTATGCAAAAAATAAAAATAAAAACTACTTATGAAGACAGTCTATGTACAAAGTAAGAGGGTTCTCTATCCTTATTGGCTTCTTCAACATTTCAATGGATTCATAGATTTGTAAATATTCCTTCTCTTAGTACAGATCTTGAATTAAATAACTAATGAGCCAAACAAAAGGCATTTATTAAGCCCTTACTCTGTGCCCAATACTCTGCTAAGTGCTGGGAATACAAATACAAACGTTAAGATCCTTACCTTAAGGAGATTATATTCTAATAGAGGAAGATGGTACATATAGAAGAATTCCTTCCTTCCTTCCTTCCTTCCTTCCTTCCTTCCTTCCTTCCTTCCTTCTTTCCTTCCTTCCTTCCTTTTAAAAAGTCTTACCTTCTGTCTTAGTGTTAATTCTGAGACAGAAGAGGGGTAAGTACTAGGCAATTGGGTTTAAGTGACTTGTCCAGGGTCAGACAATTTGGGAAGTGTCTGAGGCTAGATTTGAACATAAGTCCTTCCTACTCCAGCCCTGCCACTCTATCCACTGTGTGGAGAATAGCTGCTCCACTTATTGGGGTATTTCATGGAGGTGTGTTTTGGTTTGGAAAATAATAGAAATGGTGAGTGGAGTCATAGTATTGGAAATTGATACAGCCTTTCCAGCACCAATGGCACTAATGATTTTATTATAGTTTCAGAATTTTCAAAGCTTAATTAATATCAAAACTCATTCATTAAATTAGCAAAAATACTGCTATTTTGCAAGAAAGACAAACTATTGGAGGAATTCTAAATCTGATAGCATGATCTCAAGCTATTCTTCCTTGATTTTTAGCTCTGTGTGTGTGTGTGTGTGTGTGTAGGACAGAGTTGATCTGTAATTTCTTTGATCTAGGGAGTTCTTAGGTAAAGAATTTTACCTACCAATGTAAAGGGGAACCTTCTCTGCGACTTATAGTCTTAGTTGCTTAGTGCATTGAGAGATAAAGAGATTTATCTTAGCATCACAGAGCCAATATGCTCAGAGGCAGGATTTGAGCCCAGGTCTTCCTAAATCCCAGGCTAGCTCCTTAAACATTTTGCCATCCTGTTTTTCTATGTCTATAGAAAGAAAATAAAACACTTGATTCATTTACATTGCGGTCAAAATTGCATTTTCCCTCAAGAATCCATCTTCTTGGAATAGTCTAGTCTTTCAACAGTAATAGTGCTTATTCTTAATATAACAAATTGAAAAAAAAAATCTTTTTCTCCATAATCTTTTTTTTTTTAATTTTAAACCCTTAACTTCTGTGTATTGACTTATAGGTGGAAGATTGGCAAGGGTAGGCAATGGGGGTCAAGTGACTTGCCCAGAGTCACACAGCTGGGAAGTGTCTGAGGCCAGATCTGAACCTAGGACCTCCTGTCTCTAGGCCTGACTCTCAATCCACTGAGCTACCCAGCTGCCCCCTCTCCATAATCTTTTATTTATTACAATGTGAATTCTTTCCTTAAATTTGGATAAAGAATTTCTCACAAAAGAGAGTAAATGGGCAAATATTCATTTGGTTTAAGCACAGATGATAATATTAATGAATAAAATATTATTTTTCATTTTCTAAAGAGAACGGAGGTCTTGGATGACAAATGGATCAGAACAGTTTTCAATAAGTCGGTTCCAATGAGCACTTACCTGGTATGCTTTGCTGTTCATCAATTTGACTATGTGGAGAAAATTTCAGCTAAAGGAATTCCTGTAAGTCACATTTTTAATCTTTCAATGTTTAACATTTGTGCTTTGGGTCAGAATTCTCCAACTTTTTCCTCCCTTTCACTGCTTTCTTTCCTTCAGAGCTGGCTTTGCACAGAGAGTCAGGAAATCTGGCTCCACAATGTCTACGAGTTTAGTGCCATGACAAACCCTCAAAGTTTAATTATAAGAAGCACAGTCTACAACTTCTCAGTCTTACACATAAATCAACA
Source organism: Gracilinanus agilis (assembly GCF_016433145.1). Classification (NCBI taxonomy): domain Eukaryota; kingdom Metazoa; phylum Chordata; class Mammalia; order Didelphimorphia; family Didelphidae; genus Gracilinanus; species Gracilinanus agilis. Next base: position 60,237,233 of record NC_058135.1, read on the forward strand.
AATCAAGTGAACAATCTTTTAGTAAATGCCTACTGTGTATTGGAGGGTGTACGTATGTTCAAGGAGGACTAGTACCCCTGTCATAAGGGCTTGTGAAGCCCTCTTCAGAGCTGCTCATCCTCCTTTGGTGTCCACTTACCACCCAACTCTTACCTGTGGCTCCAAGAAGCTGTAGTATGTGTAGTGGCCATGCCCTGGGAAACCATCTCAGCAGATGGGCTAATCCAGGTTGAGGGCAACTGACAGACCATAAATCTGTCAGTGGATTGGGCAGATATGTACCCCAAGCTTCTCTTGGTGGAGTGGGTTAGAGGAGAACAATTCATTCCAATGGCCATGAAGTAGATGTTGAGGAATGCTTAGACCTTGTGTCAGACATCAAAGATGCCAAGACCATCCACTGTGTTCTGGGCCATCACAAGTTATTCTGACTTTTGTCTTGCCACTGGATGTTAATGATTCTGGAAGAGACAGTGATGCTGAAGACTTTGTGCAAATCTGCCACTTAAATTTAATTCCTATACAAGTCAAGATCACTCCATGATGCCATTGATCTTCTTTGAAAATGAAGGACAAACAACTATGTACCAGGTACTGTGATAAGAGCTGGGAATACAAATACAAGAAGAGAGGAAGATAATCTTTTCCCTCAAAGAGCTTCTAATAAAGAAGAATACATTCAGGAGGATATTCAAAAGCATGATTGTATTGTAGGGAGAAGGGCATGGTAGAGAAAGTCTAGAGCAGTGATTCCCAAAGTGGGCGCTATTGCCCCCTGGAGGATGCTGCAGAGATGCAGGGAAGCGGTGATGGCCACATTTTTTTTTTTGTATTACATTTTATTCTGAGTTCAATAAATAGTTTCATGATTTCCAGGGGGCACTAAATAATATTTTTTTTTCTGAAAGGGGGCCAAAAAAGTTTGGGAACCACTGGTCTAGAGAGTCAAGCATGGAGCTGAAAGAAGAATAAAGGTTTGGCTGACTTGAAGATGTTCTTTAAAATGAAGTGGTTCTGGGAGGAATCACCCAATCAGAGAAAGATACCCTAGAGGCAGAATATACTTTCAGTATGTAAAGTCCAAGTACAGGATGATCATAATACAGCTACCAATAATCATTCAATTGGCAAACATTTGTTAAATTCTACAATGTGCCAGCTAGACGGCACAGTAGATAGAGTATCTGGGCACGGAGTCAGGAAGACTCAACTTCTGAATTCAGATCCCTTAGACACTAGCTATGTGAACACCTGGGCAAGTCCTTTAACCATGTTTGCCTCAGATTCCTCATCTGTAAAATATGCTGGAGAAGGAAACAGTAAATAACTCCATTATCTTTGCCAAGAAAATCTCAAATGGGGTCACAAAGAGTCAGACATGACAAACAACAGAAAAATAATAATAATGTGCCAGGTATTGACCTAGGTGCTGGTGAAATAAGGAGAAAGAAACAATCATAGTCCTTCGGAAGTTCATAGATAGGTGACATGTCAGATAGATGAACATGCACTTACTAAAATAAGGTTGTTAAAAATTCACCCAAAATCAGATATTAATTCCAAAAGACCACCGAGTTCAAATAAAATGATTCCTTCAGAAGAATTATTCTAATCCTCTCCCTTCTACCCCTAAACTTTTAGAGCAATGTCTGTATATCTCTTTTAACTTATGATGTCCTGATTTTCACGAATGAATGAAAAACTAGTTACTACACACTCACTATGGTCAAGTTATTGCTCCACAGTGATTTGGGTTCTTGATTCTCCTGATGAGATCTAAAGTTTCTCAAAGGAAGAAATTGTATCTTTGTCTATCTCCCCCAGAACCCGGTACCATTCCTCATGTACAAGAAATGTGCAATAAATGGTTGTTGAATTAGGTAGTGAGTCCTATTCAAAATGAGTATTCTGGAATTTGGACATGGGGTAAGGGTAGTTCTTGACCCTACTGAGGGGAAAGGAAAGGTATTTCTCAAATCTTTGTGAATCTGACTCATGGATAATGGGATACTTAGTCATGCTACAGTCATACTGATTCCCTAAATTTCATCACCTACTCCTTATCACTTGTACATGAAACCCATATTAGTGGGGTCTATCCAATGTCCCCATAGCATGCACTAAGAAAAATCCAATAGGGCTATTTCTCTTGGGCAAATGACCCCTAACAAGTTGTCATTCAGTCGTGTCCAACTCTTTGTGGCCCCATGGTCTACATTGTGTGTGTGTGTGTGTGTGTGTGTGTGTGTGTGTGTGTGTGTGTTAGCTAAAATACTGGAGTAGTTTTCCATTTCCTTCTCATGCTCATTTTACAGATGAGGAAGCTGAGGCAAATAGTCTCATGTGACTTGTCCAGGATCACATAGCTTGTAAGTGTCTGAAGCTGGATTTGAACTCAGGAAAATGAGTCTTCCTAACTCCTAGCCCAGTACTTTATCCACTGCACCTCCTAGTTGCTCATGACCTGACCCTATGAACTTGTCCATGGAGTTTTCTTTGCAAAGATACTGGAGGGGCTTTCCATTTTCTTCTCCAGAGTGTCTCCATTTTACAGATGAGGAACTGGGACAAATAGAGGTTAAGTGACTTGGTTCCACAGCCACTAAGTGTCTGAGGCTAGATTTTGAACTCAGGTCTTCCTGACTCCAGGCCCAGTGCTTGACCCTCTGACTTACCTAGCTGCCTCCTTCCTAGGCCACATCCCCATGAATATAGTTTCCATGAGCAAATGTCCCCACTCAGGTTACAGTCCTTATCCTGGTGGTAAGTGCTACTTTGAGATGACCTCCAGCTACAGTAAAGGACACAGCAAGTAAATATCAGCATGAGGTGTGAAAATGAAACACCACAGGGAAAAGCAAGACCTTTTTTACCTTGTGTTGGCCATGCAGATGATCGCCAGTGACCTTTTCCTTGCTTAATATAGCAAAGGGAACTTTATTTAAGATTGTTCTTGGCCTTCAGCACACAACAGATGTGTGTTCTTTGCTAGCTAGAGCTCTTTTTCTTCTATAATTCCCTTGCATATACATCCATTACCTATTGGATTTATGGTGAAATGGACTTTAAATACTTTTTTCAGTTATTATTGAAAACTTTCCTTATTTTGGGAATCTAGGAAAAGTAAAATGGAAGACTGTGAAATTGGAGGAAATAATTATGAATAGCATATTAATATAATGATGAATAGCATATGAAAATAATATTTTAAATCCTTAAAATGAACAAAAAATGATACCAATATAATAAGTTTATAATAGGAATAAATAATTGTGTAAGTGTGATTATGGAAGTTGTAAATCAAAATGGATTGTTTTTCAATGAAATTACATTTTTTCACTTAGCATCAGGCATGGCTATTATCCTTAAATTAGTTTTCTGAAAGGGGTCATGAGGTGATGCTGGTTTATCCTGGCTTTCTCACCTGGTGTCCCAGTTCAAAGCCTATAATAGAGGCCTCCATTCTTTCTTCTCCCTCTCTTCTTAGCCCATAAATCCTACTTCTGACTCATCATTCCCCCGAAATGGCTATCTCCAAAGTTATCCATGATCTCAGAGTTACCAAATCCAATGTTCTTTTCTCAGTCTTCATTCTCCTTGACCTCTTTGTGGATTTTGACACTGTCGATGAACCTCTCCTCCTGTATGCTCTATTCTCTCTAGGTTCTTAGGGCACCATTCTCTCTTGGTTCTCCTGCCACCACTCTGACCATTCCTTCTTAGTCTTCTTTTTGGATCCTCATCCAGATCATACTTTCTCACCATAGATGCTCCACAGGTTTCTCTCTAGGGCCTTCTTCTTTTCTCTCTCTATACTACCACTTGGTGATCTGATTGGCTTCTATGGATTTAATTACTATCTCTATGCTGAAGGTTCTTGGATCTACCTATCTTTCCCTAATCTCTCTACCAACCTCCAATAATCTTGCATCTCTGAGAATCTTTCAAACATCTCAAACTGGGTTCCAGTAGACATCTTAAATTCAGTATGTCCAAGACAAACTAATTTTATTTTCCTTTCCTCCTTCTACAGCCACCTTCCCTATTACTGTAGAGGGCAATGCCACCCTTCCAGTCCCTTTGACTCATTTTACTCTTCACTAACTTTCGCCTCCCATATCCAATCTATTTCCAAGACCTATCTATCAATTTCACCTTTGTGACATCTTTGGAATTCATCCCCTTCTCTCCTGTGACCCTGACCCCATTTTAGAGCAGGACCTCATCACCTCATGTCTGGATAATTGCAATAGTTTGCTGGTGGGTCTGCCTGCCTCAAGTCTCTCCCCATTCCAATCCATACTCTATTCACCAACATAATTTTTCCTAAAGTGAAAGTCCAGTGATATCATTCCCATACTCAATAAACTCCAGTGGCTCCTTATCACTTCTAGGATAAAAATACAAAATCCTCTATTTGGCATTCAAAGACCTGCATAACCTAGTCTTATCCTGCCTTTTCAGTTAGCTTACACCTTACTCCCCACTACATATTTTTTAATTCACTGACAATAGTCTCATTGACCCACAAAAAAGACACTCCATCTCTTGGCTCTGGATATTCTCTCTGACTGTCTCCCAGGCCTGGGATGTTCTTCCTCATCTTCTTTTACTGGATTTCTTTACTTTCTCTGAGTCCCAACTGAAAGCTCACTTTCTCCTGGAAAATTTTCCCAACCTCTCTTAACTCTATTCACTTCCCTTTTTTAATTATTTTTTTATTTATGGTGCAGATTTATTGCTTGGACATATTTGTTGCCTCTCCCGTGAAGCTGTTAGCTCTTTTATGATAGGAACTGTCTATTTTCTCTCTCTCTCTTTTAAAGAAATTGTTATTCCTAATAATTAGCACAGTAGTCTGACCGAGAGCAAATACTTAAAAACATTCATACTCTGACCCAACGTATAGCCTTGTGACATGGCTGCTTGGTTAGATGTACAGTCAGACATTAGCCCATATTGTGAAATGCCATCCTGTATTAGTGCCAGGTTCTAAATAAATTAACTAAGTTGTCAAAAGAGCTTATCTTTAATGAGCAGACTGAATACAGTGAAGTAGAAGACCATAGGGAAATAAAAATGGGCACACAATAACAGAAAAATTCACAACCTAAATAGGTCCAGAAAGTTAGCCTTTATGATAGATGTGTAATAGGTATGTGAAAGTTGAAATTTAAAATGGGTGAGTCTGCAGAGAAATTATAACCTCCTCATATTTCATTTCTTTGGTCCCACTGTTATGATTTTTAACAAAAATTTGGGATTTTTAATGGACAGTGAGGTCAGTATATATCAATAGTGTGATGCAGATGCAAAAAAAAAAAAAAGGTAACATAACTTTAGGTGGTATATTAAGAGAAGTTCAATTCCCAGAATGAAGGAGGTGATAATCCTGCCATACTCTGTCCTGCTCACACCACACTGGCAGCACTGTGTTTAGTTCTGGGCACCAGATTTTATTTTATTTATTTTTAGATTAGGGCTTCCTATGTTCCTTGGGCTGGCAGTGTAGCAGCCTCCCACTGATTGACATAGAAGGATTAATTTATTCCATTTCTCCAATGTGGGCTATTTCTCCCCTTTATAGGCATAACCGTGGTCTGCCTGGGGTACTAGGTTTTAGAAAGAATATTGACAAATTGTAAAAGGTCAAGAGAGATAATAGATAATAGCTGGACACCATATTATACAGTGGTTAGTGGAAAGAAGGGCTGTTGAGTCTGAAGAAGACAGGCTTTAAGAAGACAGGAGTGTCTGAAAGACTGTCATGGGGGAAAAAAAATCAAACTTATTTTTCTTGACCCCAAATGGTAGAATTAGGAGCAATCAATGAAAATTTTAGAGGCAAATTTAGGCCTCATAAAAGGAAAATTTCAGTGGTATTTCAAAGTACAATGGGCTGCCAAAGGAGAATTGGTTTACCTAGATTCCCTGAGTCAATAAATCAGGATTCCACCTCAGTCTCTTTAGCTTCTAGGATTATAAACTTTCCCTTTTAAGAGACATGTTATTATTGTCAGTTGCATCAGTCATGTGAGGTTTCTCTTGGCAAAAATATTGGAGTAATTTGTCATTTCTTTCTCTATCTCATTTTAAAATTGGAGAAGCTGAGGCAGAGTGGGTGGGTCACATAGCTAGTGTCTGAGGTCAGATTTGAACTCAGGAAGATGAGTCTTCCTGACTCCAGGCCCAGCTGGATCTCTATCCACTGTGCCACTTAATTGTCCCAGAGAAGGTAGAATGAGTTAATATTATAAAGGGTTCTGTAAATCTTAAAGCTCTATATAAATCAGTGATTCCCAAAGTGGGCTCCACCACCCCCTGGTGGGTGCTACAGCGATCCAGAGGGTGGTGATGGCCACAGGTGCATTTCTGAGTTCAATAATTTCATAATTTCAAAGTTCAATGTTTCTAATTAACATCTTTCTTTACTATATTTTACGAAAAAGGTAGAAACATTAATACATTTATCTTTCCTATTAATTGCTATTAAAATTTAAAATAAATTAATTTCCAGGGGGCTAAGTAATATTTTTTCTGGAAAGGGGGCAGTAGGCCAAAAAAGTTTGAGAACCACTGATATAAATGTTAGCTATATTATTATTATTATTATTATTTAAACTTTGCAAATAAGTTTCAAGGAGGGGCAGAGATAGATAAGTGATTACCAACTAGAGAGGTTTTCCTAGAGTAAGTGGTTGTGGCATCTTAGCTGGACATTACAAGTTTCAAAAAATAAATATGAATTGGAGCCAAAGGGAAGTAGGGTGATATATTCTAGCATGTACAGCAAAGAGAAAGCCTTGAAGCCTAGATTATAGATGAAGAATACTGAATTGTCTAGTTTAGCTGGAAGGGAAAAGAGGAGATACATTAAGAAATTAGCTGATAAGTAGCAATTAAGTGATTAATATATGGTAGTCACAGCTAAGCACAGGTGATTCAGTCATTTGGTCCTTTTTCAGTTGTATTCCACTCTTCATGAACTCCATTTGGAGTTTTCTTGACAGAGATATTGGAGTGGTTTGCCTTTTCCTTCTCCCATTCATTTTAGTGAGGAAACTGAAGTCATCAGGGTTCAATGACTCGTCCAAGGTCACACAGCTAGTATGTGTCCAAAGTCTGATTTGAATTCAGGTTTTATTGACACCAAGCCTGGTACTCTATTCCAGATGATGATACTAATACAAAAATGAGGCAGCCTCTTCCCTCAAGTATCTCATATTAGACTCAAATTGTTCACAGATAAGTATTGATACATTGTTTTAAAAACTGATGATGTTGTTCAGTTTAGGTGAGAAGCTATTGGAGTTTGAACTAGGGGAGTCAATGTGAGCAGGAATAAGGGGATGGATGTGAGAGATATAGTGGATGTAGAATTGGCAGAGATTGTCTTTTGGCCATTTCCTGGTCCCAATCATCCCATCAGTTGCCAAGTATTAGGAGATGAGAGATCCTGGGTTCAAATGTGGCCACAGATACTTCCTAGCTGTGTGATCCCGGACAAGCCACTCAGTCCCAGTTTCCTATCCCTTACCATTCTTCTACTTTGGAATGGTTGCTTAGTTTTGATTCTAAGACAGAAGGTAAGAGTTTAAAAACACCCCAGACTTATTAAGTACCTATTATGTGCCAGGCACTGTGTCAAGCACCAGAAAATGAATGAGAGTGAAGAGTTAAGGATGACTCTTCAAGTGATGAATAGTAATAGCTATCATTTAGATAGAACCTGTTATGTGCCAAGTACTTTACAAATATTATTTCATCATCTGGAAGAACAAAAGACCAAGAATATCAAGAGAATTGACAAAAAAATATGGAGGAAGGAGGCCTGGCAGTGCCAGATATCAAACTATACTATAAAGCAGTAAACCTCAAAACAATTTGGTACTAAGAAAGAGAATGGCAGATCAGTGGAATAGAATAGGTAATTAATGCATGACAATTAATGCCCATCGAAATTTAGCATTTGATAAACCCAAAGATCCAAGCTTTTGGGAAAAGAACTCACGGGTAGAAACTGCTGGAAAAACCAGAAAGCTGTATGGCAGAGATTAGGCATGGACCAACATCTCATGTTATATACCAGGATAAAGTCAGAATGGATACTTGATCCAGAAATAAAAGGTGATACTATAAACAAATTAAAGGAACATGGAAAAGTTTGCTTGTCAGATTTATGGATTAGGAAAGAATTTATGAGCAAACAAGATATAGAGAACATTATGAAAAATGGAATGGATAATTTTGATTAAATTAAATAAATAAATAAAACCAATGCAACCAAATCTGAAAAAAAAATTTTATAGCAAGTAACTCTGACAAAAGCCTCATTTCTCAAATATATGGAGAATGGAGTCACTTTTACAAGAATACAAAACATTTCCCATCAAGAAATCAATTTGCCCAGCTGTGTGACCCTGGGCAAGTCACTTGATCCCCATTGCCCACCCTTACCACTCTTCCACCTATGAGACAATACACCAAAGTACAAGGGTTAAAAAAAAAAAAGAAAAAAAAAAGAAATCAATTTGGTCAAAGGATATGAACAGGTAGTTCTCAGAGGAAGAGATTAAAACTTCTCAAAATCATATTAAAAAATGCTTCAAGTCACCATTGATTAGGGCAGTGATGGGCAATCTTTTGAGCTTGATGTGTCAAAATTTGCCAAAAAACTGAGCATAACTCAGGTGGTATGTCACTTAGAGAAAAAAACCCCATAATTTCATGATATTTATAGTTTAAATAACAAAAAATGTATAATTGTAATATATAACTGTATTTAATAAACCAAAATAGGTAAATTAATATAGGTAGAATTGCCATCTATAGTGCACAGAGTGTTTACACTACACCACAGCAAATGTTTCATCCTCAATATGCAGCCCCATACTTTTCTGTATGTGGCCACATGTGACCGCATGTCACAGAAAATGGCTATGCGCGTCATGTGTCATAGGTTTGCCATCACCGGATTAGAGAAAAGCTAACTAAAACAACTCTGAGATATCACCTCACACCTACCAGATTGACTAACACAACCAAAAAGAAAAAGGATAAATGTTGGAGGATGTGTGGGAAAACTGAGACACTAATACACTGTTGGTGGAAATGTGAATGGACATAACCATTCTGGAGAGTAATATGGAACCAGGCTCAAAGGACCACAAAACTACCTCTACCCTTTGACTTATCAATATCACTACTAGTTCTGTATCCCAAAGAGATCAGAGATAAGGGAAAAGGATCTACCTGTACCAAAATATTTCTAGCAGTTCTTTTTGTAGTAGCAAAGAGTGGGAAACTGAGGATTGTCCATCACTCGTGATTTAGATGAATGAGTTGTGGCATATGGTGGTAATGGAATACTATTGTGCCATAAGGAATGATGAACAGGATGAGTTTATAAAAACCTGGAAAGACTTATATGAATTGATACAAAGTGAAGTGAGCAGAACCAGGAGAATGATGTATACAGTAATAGAAATATTATCCAATGATAGCTGAAAAAGACTAAACCGTTATCAGCAAAGCAAGTCTCCATGATAGCTACAAGGGACTCATGAAGAAAATGCTGTTCATAACCAAAAAAGGAATTATGAGACTCTGAGAGCAGATCAAAACATGCCATCTTTCACTATATATCCTTCACGAGATTTCTATTGTATGTATGATGCTTCTTCTATCATGACATGAGCAATATGGACATATGTATTACATGGAAGTATAACTATAAACTATATCAGACTATTCACTGCCTAGAGGAGGAGGAGGGTAGAGAGAGAAAATCTGAATTTTAAAATGTCGAAAAACAATTGTCAAAAATTTGTTCCTGCATGTAACTGAAAAAAATAAAAACATAAATAAATAAAAATTTAAAAACCAAATATTGTTTCATTTGAGTCTAACAACAACACTATATGGTGGATGATAGCATTATCTCCATTTTATAGATGAGGAAAGAAAGAATGGCCTTTTCAGTGATTTGCCTTGGATCACACAGTTAGCATCAGAGGCCAGATTTGAACTCAGGTCTTCCTGATTCCAAGTCTGATACTGTGTCTGCTGTATTACATAGTTGTCAATCTATCTTGGTGAATGGAAGAATGATAGTGCCTCTCATTATAAGTAAGGATGCTTAGAAGAAAGTGGGTTTACGGAGAAAGATTTCAAATTCCATTTCATGCATGCTGAATTGGTGTTCCTGTGGGACTTCCTAATGGAGATGCCCAGCAGGCATTTGGAGATGAAGGCTGTATATGTAGTGTTACAGTGAGATAAAGGTGGACAGCCCAGGCAGTGGCAGGTGGTGCAAGACCTTAACTGTCAATTTGTTTAAAAATTATTGGATGGACAGCAGGGAGCCTCTGAAGGTTTCGAAGGGAAATTCATTGGACTTTAGAAGATGGAAGAAAGGAATCCTAAAGAAAGCAGGAGAGGAATTGAATAGAACAGTCTGTCCAGAAGCCCCAAGTACCACGTCTGGCAGGTCTGCCTGAACAAAGGACGTTGTAGTTTAAGTTAATCAGTGTACAAATGAACACATTCACTCTCTGGTGACCGTTTTGGTGTCTAAAGCTAAAATGAATACAGGCAGAACTGGGATTTCCAAATGACAGATATCATGATGACACTGTGGAGAAAAAGTGTATTTGGCTTTTCAAAAGTATACAGATAGCAAGTGGTCTACACTGCAAAGGTACAGCTTGGGTAAAGGTACCATACATTCAGGAGGTTGCGATCACATAGCCCATGGCTGGCTGGCTGAGCTGATTACAGCAGAGGTCATTAGGATGGATCACAAATGTAAGAGCAAAATGGGCTTGTTTCAAGAGAAGGATCCAAGCCAACAGAGGATGAAAAATGAGATGGCAGATCATTTTACTCTGAGTGGTCTGCTCATGGAAATTCTTTAACCATCATTTCTAGGAGTACTATGTTGCTGTCACTACTACACAGTAATAATCATAATGAGCATAGGTATAATATGGTTATTTTATATATATTGACGTATATATAATATATAAGATTTGAAAAGTGCCTTACAAATATCTCATTTGATCCTCATAACAACCCTGGGAGGTAAGGGATATTATTATCCCCACTTTATAGAATAAGGAAATTGAAGAAAACAGAGGTAAAGTGATTTATTCAAGGTTACATAGCTAATAAGCATATGAGGCAGGATTTGAACACAGTTCTTCCTGACTCCAGGTCCAGCACTCTAACCTCTGCACCACTTAGCTGCCTAAGCAATGAAATGGCTAGGGGCAGCTAGGTGGCTCAATGATTAGAGAGACAGGTCTGGAGATAGGAGGTTCTGGGTTCAAATTTGGTTTTAGACATTCCTTAGTTGTGAGGTAAGTAGCTTACCTCTAATCTTACTATTCTTCTACCTTGGAACTGAAAGTCAGGATCAATTCTAAGACAGAAGATAAGGATTTAAAAAAGTGAAATGAAATGGTTAAATTCCACCATCTTGCGAAGAGACCAACATAAGTAAGACCACCTGCATTCTAGGGGAGGGAGAAAAAAGTAGCCGGAAAGCTGCAGAAAGAATGAGCCAGGCTAGGAGAAGTCAGTCCCCTTTGATGACAACCCAGTGATGATAAAAGCTAGCATTTACATGACACTCACGCTTTGTAGAGCTTTACACTCATTGTCTCTGATGACTATAGTTAGATTCTGGCTGAGTGTCCAATTGATATTGACAGGATATATTGATATGGACTCCACTGCTGCTCTGCTTTTTTGTTCTTTATTTCCCTTCCCTTTAAAGCAAATAGCTTCTCCCTAGACCACTTCCCTTCCTCCCATCCTTCTGGCAAATCCCACCCACCCAGCCTCAAGCCTTTCAAAGTAAAGGTGTGAAATGCTTAGCCCAGCTGGACCTCTAAAAGAACTTCTGGGAGGATATTATAAAAATAATAAAAGGGAGAAAATGAACGTACCCATTCAAATGGGCTATAGAAGGAAAAAAATAAGAATACCTGTTTAGCATATGATGTCAGAATCACGGCATCTAGCCCCCATAGTATAGTTATCTTTGCTCTGTTCTCTGTGCTGCTCTTAATTCTGCCAAGTCACTGGGAAATCACATGCCCTCATTCACAAGGAGGAGGACTGGGTGACAGCGTGTAAGGATCAGCACAAAACTGTATCACCACTATGGGAAAAATAGCTCACCGAATGATGCTCTGATGATGTCAGTAGTGTGCTCTTTGAATATGAAGAACAGCATGTTTTTACATACACAGTCAAAGAAGAATAGAGAAAAATAGTCGGTTTCCTGGCAGATTGGGAGTGGAAAACCAACTAAGATAATTTAGGGGAAGCTATTTTTAGCAGTGCTAAAAAGTTAATGGAGCATCCCAAGATAATTCATTTATTTCCAGAAAGGGTAACGCTGAGGGAAAGCAGCTTAGGACTTATACCTAGCATGACAACTAAAATGAACAATGCACTTTTGAGAGCTAAAAAGGGAAAATTGCAGAGTTTCATAAATGTAATTTCAATAGCCTGGTAACAAAGTTAATGCCCATTATTTGGGGAATGATTAAGAAATTTGTGGTGCATTAATTATCATATTAACTCTATGCTGTAATAAATAATGGGTGTCATGAATGTTGTGAATTCCAGGAAGGCCTATCTGAACTGATGCAAAGTGAAAAAGGCAGATCCAGGAAAACAAAATTATACCCATATAAAGGCAAACAGCAAAGATGACCACCACAATCACAAAACTTAAACAAAACTTAATGTGGTATAATTATAATGACTTAGTCCCAAAGAAGAAAAATGAGAAAACCCTCATTGCTTTGTAGAGATGGAAGACTCATGTGGAAAAAAATAAACTATCAGTTTTCTTTTTTTGTTTGTTTTCCTTTGTTATATGGAAGGGATAGGGAAAGAATATATGTGGAAATGTGGGTAACATAAAAAGAAGGAATTAATAAAATGCATTTTTAACATTTTCTTCCTTAGACTATGCAAAATGAAATACACTTTTTCAATTTTCTTCTTGTTTTTGCTTGATTTGTCTGAGCTAGTTAGCTAAATGGACTTCTACCTTTGGCATCACTTTACTGGCTTCTTTTATCTTATCTTTGGAAGTAATGCCACAGATAGTATTTTTATGGCACCCAGAGGTTTCCAAAGTACTTTATTTAAATTAACTGATCTCATAGAAACTGGGTGAGGTAAGTGTTATTATTATCCCATTTTACAGATAAGCGAACTGAGCAAATAAAGGTGAAGTGACTTGCCCAGGGACATTTAGCTAGTAAATGCCTGAGGCTAGATTTGAACTCATGTCTTCTGATTCTAAGCCTAGCACTCTATCATTTTAGAGCTGACAAGGGACCTCAGAAAGTACCTAGACCCTCCTACTCATTTTACAGAGGAAGCTGAGGCTCATGAAAATGAAACAACTTGTCTTGAGATCATATTGCCAGTATATATAAAACCAGGCTCTTAACTGATATGCTTTACTTCTGAATCTGGCACTGTTCTGACAATGGAAACAGTGCTTTATGGTCCTTGTGGTGTATAGATTTTAATGTCACCAAATAAGTAAATTCAATTACTTTGAGCTTCCATCAGATTATCCACCAAATGGAATATAGGTTACTTGAAAAAAAAACGTATTCTTATCTTTGCATACTCAGTAGCATCTAAATCTCCTGTGTCTTAGTCTACATTACCAGAGTGCCAACACGCTGCTTATTCAACTTGATTCCCAATAGCATCTAACAGAGCCCAGTGATAAAGGGTATAGCTTCTTCCTTTTGAGGAGAGTGCCCACCCAAACTACCAAAGGCCATTACCTGGAGAAATGAATATATAGCCCAGAGAGCATATAAAATATGGTCAAGAACCTGTACAACTCTTATTATTCATCACCACCACCATCATTATTGTTTCCACTGGTCATCACCATCATCACCAACATCATTACTAATATCATCATCTGTATCATCATCAATGCCACTACTATGTTGAGAAATCTCTATAACATGATCAAGTTACCAAAAAGAAGCAAGATCAAATTCTCTTTTGTCCTCAAAAGGAAAAAAAAAGAAAGAAAAGGGAAAGACACTTAGGCTCTATCCCCATCCCTCTTCATCCTCTTTCACACACATACACACAAAATCAACTATGTGATAAATTTTTCAGATGAGGAAAAAAAAAGGAATCTATCATACTCATAAATTCAAAACAAATCATGTAATGATACATAATCGTATATATAATTCAACCACACCATCAGCAGAATCAACAAACAGTGTGGAATTTTAAAGACCCTTTAAAGATTGTCTTGTCCAAGCCCTTCATTTTACAGATGAAGAAACTTCATTTGTAGTTTTATTTATTTTATTTTTTCAAAGAAAAAATAACACATAATATATTTCTTTATTTTTTCATTAGCTCAGAATATATGTCCAGCCGCTTCAAAAACATACTGCTGAGTATGCTTCAAATATCACCAAAATCGTATTTGACTATTTTGAAGAGTATTTTGCAATGGATTATGCCCTTCCAAAATTAGGTGAGTTTAATTTCATAGTCTTGGTTTTTTGTTTGTTTGTTTTGATTTTTCAAACCCTTACCTTCCATCTAAGAATTAATACTGTGTATTGGATGCAAGACAGAAGAGTGGTAAGAGCTAAGTAATGGGGGTTAAGTGACTTACCTAGGGTTACACAGCTAGGATATATCTGAGGACAGATTTGAACCCACCATCTCCCAATTCTAGGCCTGGCTCTCAATCCACTGAGCCACTTGGCTGCCCCATATTCTTTGTTTTAAAATAGTTTGCTACCATCTAAAATTAATTTCTTTTAATTAATATCATCAATCAACAAATTTATGAGTATTTGCTTATAGGTATAATATTGTTCTAGGCAATGGGGTATTCTCCTGATGAATAATGTATTTTCTGGACATAGTGTAACTCTAGAGTATCCAGGTGGTATAATAGATAAGAGTGCTGGGCTGGAAGCTAGGAAGACATCTTCCTGAGTTCATATCTGGCCTCAGACAATGAGTAGCTGTGTGACCTTGTTTATCTCAATTCCCTCATCTGTCAAATGACTGGGAGAAAGAAGTGGAAAACCACTCCAATATGTTTGCCAAGAAAGCTCCAAATGTGGCATACTTCTGGTTCTGGAGCCAAGATGGCAGAGTAGAAGCAGGGAAGCTCAAAACCACCATGAGACTCCCCTCCAACCAATTCTAAATAACACTACAAAATGAATATGGGAGTGAAAGAACCAACAAGGAGAGAGTTAAGCAACTTTCAAGAAGAGAAAAGTCTTAAAGGCAGAGAACATCTGGGGTATTGGGGTGAGAGAGGAGAACAAGCAGCACGATGCTACAATAGGACATGAGGAGCAAGCCAAGATCAAGCCCCTTTGCCCTCCAACCCTATATCTGCTGTGCCAAATTCTGAACCTGAGCCCAAGGCAACATCCAGACCTAAGACCCTACCTGGGCACAAAGAGGTCCAAGTCAATGCACAACCCTTGAGGTTTCAAGCAAATCTGAAGAGGGGTCTGGTATTCCAGTTCAGGGCAGTCTGTACTGAAACAGCCTGATCTGTGTGGTCCTGGAATGAGTCCAGGACCTAACAGCCAGGGCTTATGATGAGGACATGGATCCCAATTTGGGGTAGTTGGTGGCTGGGTCCCCTGAGTCAAAGGCTCAAGGGCAGGGCAGTCAGCTCTGTGCATGACCAGAGTGTGACCAAAAGCTTCACCCAAGCCTGAGGCCAGAATTTGAGCAGAGCCTGATCTGATCAAGCCCACAATGAGACCAAAAGCTCCACCCAAGCCTTAGGCTAGAATTTGAGCATATCTGATGTGATAAAGCTCATAGGAAGAATAAAAACCTACATCTAGGGGAGAATTTCAGCCATCAGCAGTCTCAAGGGTTAATTGAATCAGCAGTGGGAGGTGGCTCTCAGAGCTCCCAGCCCTCAGGCCATCACATCATCTTAGTAGAACTGAAACTGGCAGAAACCCAGAAATAAAGCTAAGGAAGGCTTGAAGCGTAAGAGGGTACCCTAATCTCCAAGAGAACAAAGCCTACCTATAAAAAGGTTGGAAAAATGAGCAGACAACAAAAATAGCACCTAACTATAGAGGATTTTTATGGAGACAAAGAGCAAGGCACAGACATAGAAAGGCACAGGGAGAGCAAAGATAACACACACAAAGTCCAAAAGAAAAATAGAATTAGACATAGATTTGGGAATCAAATTGGATTTCAAAAAGCAATTAAGAGAGTAAGAGGGAAAATGAGGAAGAGAAATGAAAGCAATGCAAGAAGCAATGGGCCGAATGAAAAGGTAGGCTCAGAAGCTGACAGAAGAAAATCATTCCTTAAAAAATTAGAATTGGGCAACAAGAAGCTAATGATTTCAAGAGACATCAAGAAGCAATAAAACAAAATCAAAAGAATGAAAAAACAGAAGAAAACATGAAATATCTCATTGAAAAAAACAACTGATCTGTAAAAGAGATCTAGGAGAGACAATATAAGAATTATTAGACTACCTGAAAGCATGATCAAAAAAATCTTGGATATCATTATTATGATTATTATCAGAAATTATCAAACTATCAAAGAAAATTATCAAAGAAAACTGCCCAGATATTATTGAACAAGAAAATAAAATAGAAATTGAAAGCAACTCCAGAAAGAAATCCTCAAGTGACAGCTTCCAGGAATATAGTAGCTAAATTCAAGAGCATCCAAGTCAAAGAGAAAATACTGCAAACAGCCAGAAAGAAACAATTCAAATACCATGGAGCTACAATCAGGATCACACAAGACTTAGTGGCTTCCATATTAAAGGATAGGAAGGCAAGGAATATGATATTCAGGAAAGTGAAAGATCTAGGTTTACAGTCTAGAGTCACCTATTCAGCAAAACTGAGTATATTCTTTCAGGGGCAAAAATGGTTATTCAATAGAACAGAAGATTTCCAAGCATTCCTGAGGAAAAAACCAGACCTAAACAAAAAATATGAAGTCCAAACACAAGACCCAAGAGAAGCCTAAAAAGGTAAATAAGAAAGAGAAAATTTAAGGTCAAATTGTATGTATTCCTACATGGAAAGAGAATATCTATAATTCTTAAACATTATTCTTTGTAGTAGTGTGGACAGAAGGATAATACTTAGGGGGTGGGGAAGTAAACTGATTATGATGATATGATATGAAAAAAATAAAGGGGTCAAAAAGAGGATTGCAATGAGAGAAAATGGAAGGGAGAAATGGAATAGGATAAAATATATAATACAAAGAGGCATGAAAAAATTATTGCAGTGGAGGGGAGGATGAGGGTGGTGATGAGCAATGCTTGAACTTTGCTTTCATCACAACTGGCTCAGAGAGGAAATAATAACCAAACTCATTTGGATATAGAAATATATCTAACTCTACAGAGAAACAGAAGGGAAATAAGACAAGGAAGGGGGGTGATGGAATTGGAGGAAGGGTGGTGATAATAAAAAACAAAACACTGGTGAGGAGGAACAGAGTGAATGGAAAAAGAGCAGTATCTAAAGGGGAAAATAAGATGGAAGTCAATACACAGTAATCATAACTCTGAATGTGAATGGGATGAACTCACTCATAAAACAGAAAAGGATGTTAAAAAGGAATAAAGAGTAAGGGAGATATATATGATCTATGATCTTTCCTTCTTTGTATCTCCTATTACTACTACTATGTCCCTAGAGATCTTCCTTCTAGATATTAGAGGATGGCTGGTATGTAGATCTTAGGGATAGTATGGATGAAGGAGGGATCAGATGCCCAAGGCCTAAGCCAGCTATAGTTAGTGAAGGAGGAACACCCACTCCTCTCACAACAGCTATTGATTTGATCTATCCCTCTTCTCTCTCTGACAGACTTGGTTGGGTAAGCCTGTCAGTGGCTTCCTTCTAACAGTTGCCTAGATTGGGACCTCTTGAGAGGGTAGGTAGATGGTTAACCTCACTAGGCCCAACCTGGGATTGGATTAATTGTTAATAGGCTATTGATTGGCTTTGGAAACATTGGTATCTGACTGGGTGTTGATTCTCTCTTCCTAAGGGCTGTGATAGAATAACCACTCAGGAAGGTACTTGTTGTTAAATTGCTGTATTAACTATTAATGGGAAAGAATAACAAGGCAATAGGTTTGGGGATTGGGAACCTTATTGCTATTGTTTGGCTACTAAGCTCATTGTTGATCAGGACTAAAGATTGCTAGGCTGGTAGAGGCTTGAGGTCTTCACCCTCTCACTAACTCTGACCTGACCTGGTCACAGCCAAGTCAGAGAATAGGGAAGGCTATTGATGTAGATGTTGATTGATGATCTGTATATTCTCTCAGCTCTACTACCAATAATACTGATGGATCACTAGCTCTCTCTCAGTCAAGCACAGGTTACACGTTCAGGTTCAGGCCTACCCTCTTCTTCTTCTACCACCCTTCACCCTTCACCTTCCTCTGTCCCAGTTCTTGCTCCAAGAGAAGTTTGCTCATCTCAGCTCTGAGTTTTGAGCCCTCAACTGTAGTTCTTAGGGGGTATTTATAGGGTGGGGCCAACCGACTTTTGCCCCTGGCTCACAGTACCTGGGAACATTCCAAATCTCTCAACTGCCATCCCTGTCAGTCAAGGTGGCATCCATCTTATCCCAGATAAAGATTTTAACTAGGATAGCAGAGTGGATTAAAAACCAGAATCCTACTCTATGTTGTTTACAAGAAACACATTTGAGGCAAGGTGACACACACAGAGTAAAGGTAAAAGGCTGGAGCAGAATTTATTATATATTGTCTAAAGTAAAAAAAGCAGGAGTAGCAATCACAATCACAGACAAAGCTAAAGAAAAATAGATCTGATTAAAAGAGATAAGGAAGGAAATTATTTCTTGCTAAAAGGTGTAAGGATGGGATTTGTGCAAGGGGGATGGGACAAAGGAGCCAAAGAAGGCAGTTGCTGACAGTTGCTGACAGTTGAGACCAGAGGAATTCTGGGAAAGGGACTCGGAACAAGGAAGGAGAAGAGAGGGCTTCAGGCAGAGGACTGAGGGAAAGGGGAGGTAGACATCCCAGCTCAGATCAAGTCCTAGGGGCTTCCTGAGGATCTTTCTTTGGAAATTGAAACCCTGATTCCCTGATCAAAGCCATTCCATCTCATCTCTCCCATCAAGACTTCAACCATCGAGTCAGCTAAGTTTTTGGATTCCATTTTGGGAACAATCTCTTAGTCTCCTTCTCCCGTTACCCATTACCCAACCTTGCTGAGAGACCCCCTTTCAGTCAAAACTTACAATTATAGAAAAGGATAGAAACAGAAAACTAGAAATAGAAACAGAAGGAAAAGGGGCAGAGGAATTCCCACCCAAGTAAAGGACCTCATAGAAATAGAGGAGGGCACCCCAAAATCCCTCTGTCCTTTACCCCTTTCCCCAATCCCTGAATTGCAAATTATAAAAGCCATTCAACTGTCAGATAGCATTCCAGAGTGCCTGAGAGACAACAAGGGAGAGGGGAACCACAGTTTGGTCTTGCTGCCTTCATCTTTAAGCCAGAACACCCACTGTGAATTTAACTGATTGGGGGAGGTTAGTGTGAACCCCGTCCTTATTCAGGATCATATTTGGGTACCACATACCTCCTTTTATAAGGAAGCCTTGCCCCCAACTCCTGAGGGGAGGCAAGACCATCCAGGTCACCCAGTTTTTTGGGTGACACCCCCTGAAAGTCTCCCAGTGTATATTCGGCCCCAGGGGAGAGCTGGAAGAGAGACTCACCTCATAGACTTTCTCTATCTCCCTTCTATCAAACATTGATTACAGGCTCTTTTAATTGTCACAAAGGTACCATAAATAATGAAGTACTATCAGTATTAAACATATATGCACTAAATGGTATAGCATCCAGATTTTTAAAGGAGAAACTAAAGGAGCTTAAGAAGGAAATAGATAATTAAACTATACTAAGCAGGGGACCTCAACCTTCCCCTATCTGATATAAACAAATTGAACCAAAAAATAAATAAGAAAGAAGTAAGGGAAGTGAATGAAATTTTAGAAAAATTAGAGATAATAGATATCTGGAGAAAACTGAATAGGGATAAAAAGGAATATATCTTCTTTTCAGCAGTACATGGTACAGATACAAAGACTGACTATGTACTAGGACATAAAAACATCACAAACAAATGCAGACAAGTAGAAATAACAAATGCAAAATTTTCAGATCATAATGTGACAAAAATTATAATTAGTAAGGGTTCATGGAGAGGCAAATTAAAAATTAATTGGAAACTAAATAACCTAATTCTCCAAAACTGGTAGGTTAAAGAAAAAAATCATAGAAACAATTACTGATTTCATTGAAGAGAATGACAATGAGGAGACAGCATATCAAAATTTATGGGATACAGCTTAAGCAGTACTTAGGGGAAAATGTATAACCCTGAGTGCCTATATCAACAAAATTGAGAAAGAGGAGATCAATGAATGGGCATGCAACTAAAAAAATCTAGAAAAAGAACAAATTAAAACCCCCCAGAGAAAGACTGAGTTGGAAATCCTAAAAATCAAAGGAGAAATTAATAAAATTGAAAGTAAAAGAACTATTGAATTAATAAATAAGACTAGGAGCTATTTTGGGAAAAAATAAAATAGATAAAGTATTGGTTAATTGAATTTAAAAAAGAAAGAAGAGAATCAAGTTAACAGTATCAAAAATGAAAAGGTTGATGACACCTCTAATGAAGAGGAAAATAAGGCAATTATAAGGAGCTATTTTGCCCAATTACATGACAATAAATATGACAATCCAGGTGAAATGGATGAATATTTGCAAAAATATAAATTGCTTAGATGAACAAAAGAGGAAATAGAATACTTAAACAATCACATCTCAGAAAAAGAAATTGAACAAGCCATCAATGAACTCCGCCAGAAAAAATCCCCAGGGCCTGATAGATTCACAAGTGAATTCTTTCAAACATTTAAAGAACAACTAATCCTATTGCTATATAAATTATTGGACAAAATAAGCAAAGGAGTCTTACCAAATTCTTTTTATGACACAAATATGGTACTGATTCCAAAGCCAGGCAGACCAAAAGCAGAGGAAAAAAACCAAACTACAGACCAATCTCCTTAATGAACATAGATACAAAATTCTTAAATAAAATACTAGCAAAGCGACTACAGTAAGTTATTGCAAGGATTATTCACTATTACTAGGTGGGATTTATACCAGGAATGCAAGGTTGGTTTAATATGAAGAAAATTCCAAATGGAGTCATGAAGAACTGGACATAATGGAAACAAATAGTGTGTCTTTGCTTTGCATAATTCTTAGAATTGCTCTGATTTTCCAATCAAAATTAAGTAACTTGTGGAAGGTCAGATAGCTAGGATCTAGGCCAATTCATCTGAGAATAATAAATCATATCATTGCAATGAGTAACTATAAGTCTAAAGGACTGTTGGTAAAGCTTACTCCCTACCTCCTACAGAGAGGAGAGGTATGTATATTTACACATACACATGCAATTCTATAGTATAGTTAATAATATTTTAAAATAATAATAAATATATAATTCAAATATGATCAATTTAAGATTGATTTTACTTTACTGAGCATATTTCTCACAAGAGTATTTTTTGTAGAGCAATAAGAGAGAATATCTATTTTTGTTTAAAAAATAAAATTTAATTTAAAAAATGCCCAAAAAATATAGATCCCAGATTGTTAGAGTGAGAAGGGACTTCAGAGATCATTTATTCCAAATCTCTTGATTTTATACATGTGAAAACTGAGTCCTGGAGAATGAATTAATTCATCTAAGATCACCCTGGCCCAAGGACACAGAAATCTACACCCCGACCCTCTGATTCTAAATCCAGTGTCTTCTGACTATTAACTTTAAGTTGGAAGGCAACATTGTCCTTTTCTTAAATAGAAATTCGGGTTTCTTGGCAGCAAACAAATAAAAAAATTTGTTTTTTTCCATAATAAATGTTTGAAAGATAATATATGAAGCTAACCATAGGAAAAGCTCTACATATTACAGAGGTTTTTGTGTTGTTTTTAAATCTTACTTTCTTGGTGACAATTCTAAGACAGAAGGGTAAGGGCTAGGCAAATGGAGTTAAGTAATCTGCTGAGGGTCACACAGCTAGGAAGTGTTTGAGGACAAATTTGAACCCAGGACTTATGGACTTCAGGTCTGATACTATCCACTCTGCTACCTAGCTGCCCTCAGCCAATCTTTCTATTAGATCACAGTAATGTCTTAATATCTTCTATTCACCATTCTGTGATGTCCTAGACCAAAACATACCTTTATGGCCCCTCTAGTGGCTTCTGTGTATTATCTGCCCCTGTTTAAAAAAAAAAAAAAAAAAAAAAAAAGGAAGTTAGGGATCTTCTTCTTCAGCACTTAGAATGGAGACAAGAATATGGTAAGCATATAACAGATGTTTTTTCATTAATTAATTTATCTTCTGAGTACAGTATTCAGTATCTATATAATAATGGCATCCAGTGGAGTATGTGGTATCAGAGAACCTTGTTCAAATGCTATCTTTTCTAATTATTTACTACCTGTGTGGTCAAAAAATTTAACAAACATGGGCCTAAGGCATTCATCCATAATGTGACATTATCTGAAGCCCCCTTCCATCTCTAAACCTGTATTCATATAATCCCATGGTAGAAACAGTGTGATGTAGTTAGAAAAAAAGACTTTAAAGTCATTTGACCTCTTAGACCCTCAGTTTCTTTTTCTGTAAAATGAAGGGATTGGACTAAGTGACCTCCAAGGTCTCTATATTTTCATTTTTAAAAAATGTATTCTTTCCCAGATTATATGTAGATACAATTAAAAAACAAACAATTCTTTCCTTCTATCTTAGGTTCCAAGGCAGAAGAGCAATAGGGGCTAGGCAATGGGGGTTGAGTGATTTGCCCAGAGTCTCACAGTTAGGAAGTATGTGAGGCCAAATTAGAACCCAGGACCTCCTATCCCCAGACCTGGGGATCCACTGAGCCATCTAGCTGCCCCCTAAATGCAATTTTAATAAACATTTTCTGACATTTGGTGATCCATGTTTTCTTCCTCCTTCCTATCCTCTTTGCCTCCTGAAGACAACAGGTAATATGATATAGGTTGTACATGCACCATCATGAAATGCACATTTCCATGTTCATCATGTTGTGAAACAAGACACAAATCACTTACACTGAGAAAAATTCATGGAGGAAATAAAGTGAAGAATGGTTTGCTTCAATCAGCATTCAGACTCCATCAGTTATTTCTATAATGGTGTAGAGCCTTTTTTTGGTCATGAATTTCTTGGAGTTGTCTTGAATCCTTGCATTACTTATATTGATTAAATCATTCACAGTAGTTTGCCATACATTATTGTTGTTCCCCATTTCTTTCCATCACTTGTCAGGTCTAAATCCAATTCTGAAATTGAAATGTCATTCTATTTCCACCAATATTTTTTTCTCACCATGAAATATGGTGTTCTCAGCATTAAGCAAGCAGAACCATGAGAACATAAGAAAATGCTATGTGAGAATAAAACCGGAATGATAATTAGGAAAGGTCCCAAAGCCCCAGCGTCAATACAGATGTCTAATGATGATGAAAATGCAGGCAGCAAGAAAAACCAACTGGCTTTCTGTTTTTGAATTTACACTAATAGATTCCCTCCACAGAGTAAAACTCAGTACAAATGGGCCACTTGTGACAGTCTTGAGTCTACTTTCCAGGTGCCAAGTCTCTTTTTGTTGCCAGCTACATTTTTAGGTTGACTAGCTGCTGCTGAAAGGGGTGGGAGGGAACAGAGATAGCTTTTGCCAGAATCAGTAAACTCTATAGAAAAATATGGAACCCACGCTAGAACAACTTACTGGTCACACTTCTGCCCCTCATATTACCCAGTTGACACTTCCCACCACCATCTTGCAAAGGAAAGGTCTCCAGTGGACCTTGCTTTAAGCTAAACAGTAATTCTCCTGGTCCTCTGAACAAACATCTAGGACAGACTAGAATGAACACATTCTTCAAGAAGAAATTGTGCATTTATCACACTCTAAAAAGAAAGCAGGTTGAAAATAATTAGTTATAATAATAAACACAAGAAACCTGAGGTTAGAGGGAAGGAGGAAATAAGCATTTATTATGTACCATTAGGGAGCAGTTAGGTGGCTCAATGGGTTAAGAGCTGGACTGGGAGACAGGAGGTCCTGAGTTCAAATCTGGCAACAGGCACTTCCTAACTATGTGACTCTGGGCAAGTCACTTAACTGCCATTGCCTAGCCCTTACAGATCTTCCCTCTTGGAATCAATAGACTGTATTAATTCCAAGATGGAAGGTAAGGGTTTAAATTTAAAAATTTATATATATTTTTATGCTTATGTGTATTATTTCATTTGATTATTTCAAGAATCCTGGGTGATAGTTGCTATTGTTATCCTCCTTTTACAGCTGAGGAAACTGAAGGAAGTGACTTATCCAGGGTCACACAGCTACTAAGTGTCTGAGATCTAATATTATACTCAGATCTTACTGACTCTAGGTCCAGCACTCCATCCACAGCACCACCATGTTAAAATTATGCATGAATTGATACTTAAAAGTATTGTATATCATATAACTCATTTAGGGAGTTCTTCTTTCTAGAGGTAGCATGATATAGTAGATAAACATCAGGTTCAAATCTTGCTTCCGACATATACTAACCCGACATATGTAACCCTAGGTAAATTTCTCTAATTTTCAAAAACTCTTACCTTTAGTCTTAGGATCAATACTGTGTATTGGTTCCAAGGTAGAAGAACAGTAAGGGCTAGGCAATGGGAGTTAAGTGACTTGCCCAGGGTCACACATCTAGGAAATGTCTGAGGCTAGATTTGAACCCAGGACCTCTTATCTCCAGCCTTGGCTATCAATCCACCACACCAATTAACTGTCCTTGAAAATTTCTTAACTTCTTAGCACTCCAGGCTACTGCCTGAAGACTAGATGTTATCATGTAAAAGGGGAAAAGGGGCTTTTTGGTTTAGATATTAATATTTAAAGGTGTGGTCACCAAGAATTGAATAAATATCAATTCTAAAATGATTTTAGTTATTTATAAAATATAGGAGAGAGAGTAGAAGTAGAGAGGTGAGAAGAGGGTAGAGTAAAAGATCTAGATTAAAGAACTAAATTATGTACTCAATCCTTGGCTTTACTCAACCAGGGCTCCAGAGGTCCCAGTTGGAAAGCCTAAAAGTCAGTTAACAAGGGGTTAGCCATGAGGGCTTCTCCCAATCAAGGGAACCTCCAGAAGGTTAGTACCTCCAGGGAGGCTAAGGTAGTCAGCCTTCTTCACTCACCATGTGTAGTTCTAAGAGAAAGATTTAAGAACAGTCTCAACAAAGTCTCAGGGTCCTAGGTCTCAGGTCTAGCAAGCAGCATCTCCAACTCGAGTTCCAACTCCAGGAAAACGAACAAAAACTGGCCCACAGGAAGTTGTCACTCCCTTTTAAAGGTGCTTCTTTTTCATCACTTCCTGTGCCTTCCTCTTAGTTTACATGTCCAATCTCAACAGCCACTTTGCTTAGGCCTGCCCAGGGGGGCAGTCAGTCAATTTTGATTTGTCACCCACTCTTGAACATGTGGATCACAGACTTCCCAACTTGTGAATTAAGTGGTGATGTTTTCACCTTTGGTGATTAAATCTAAAAATAGGCAGGGTAGGTTTAATCTCATTATCACAACCATATAGGTGTTGACTGGCATTGCAAGGGGGAGCTTCCTCATACTGGAATTCCCTATTTCAATGATTATGGATCCAGCCTCTATCCTTCTTAGTAACCCACATATTTGTCACTAATTATAAGCATAAATATAACAAAAAAAGGAAACTTTCTGCAATTTAGCAGATTTGTTAGAGACAATTGATTTTTATTTATTTTTGACCCCTTTGATTCTTTATTTTAACAAGAAGAAAAATTAGACTATGACTCATGCAGAATGAAAATTCATTAGACTCCATGCATCTTCTTTGAATGTCTAAACATGCTGATTAGTAAGTACAAAGAAATGAGTTCATTAAATGGGAAAGCTGCACTAGGTTAACTATTCTTTCTCTCAGAGCATTCATTGATAGCAGAAGTAAGAAGTGGGAATAAAATCAGAGATGAGCCTTACTGCGACCACCGTATCACCCCATCTCCCATTGACAGATATTATCACCAAGGGTTAAATATGGAGAAAAGACTGAAATTAGAATTACAGAAGGTTAGAGCAAGTCCTGACCTTAGTAACCATCTGGTCCAGTCCTTCATTTTTCTAAAGATAATGGCAATCCATCAAGAGGATGTGCTCCATCCTGGAGAAAGCTGCTTATACTGTCAGGAAAAGCCCTGCTTTTTCTGATATATAACTGGTGTGTGATATTGGGCAAATTACAACTTTTTTTGCCCTCAAGCAATTCTCTATAAATGCAAATTAAAGAGGTTAATTGATTGTGGGAATTATTTCCACCCCATCCTTCCACAATGAAGAAATAATAGATTTAGACTCAAAGAAAAAAAATGCCAGAAGAGCAGGGCATTAGAATAATAGGAAACCCAGGTGATAAAGAAATAGGAAAGCTTAGAAAAGATGGATTTCAAGACACCAAGGTTAAGGATTTCTCTTTGGAAATCTTTATCCTCTTGTCTCTGACAACTTGGCCTTAAAGAAAGATGCTAATGTGTAACCTAAGTGAAAATCATATTTTGAAAAGTTTCTCAAAACAAAGGGTAGAACTGTTGGTGAAGCTGTAAAATAGTCCATTCATCTGGAAAACAATTTGGAACTATACCCAAAGGGCTGTAAAATGGTTTATGCCTGGTGACCCAGCAAAACATTTATTAGGTTTCTATCCCATGGAGATTAAAGAAAAAAGGAATGGGTCTATATGTACCAAAAATGTTTATGGCAGCTCTTTTTGTGGTGGCAATGAATTGGAAACTGAGAAGATGTCCACCAATTGGGGAATGGCTAAACAAGTTATGGTATATGAATATGGTGTAATAGCATTGTGCTGGCAGAAATGACGAAAGCATGATTTTAGAAAAACCTGGGAAAACTCATATGAACTGACACAAAGGGGAATGAGCAGAACCAGAAAAGAACCATTTACACAGTAATAGCAATATTGCAAAGGTAATCAACTGCAAAAGATTTAGTACTCTGGTTAATATAATGATCTACTATAATGCCAAAAGAACTTATGATGTAAATGCTGTTTACTTCCAGAGAGAAAACTGATGGTTTCAGAGTGCAAATTGAAGCACATCCATTTCTTTACTTTATTTGCTTTAATTTCTTTTGGGGGAAAAATTATGTGGAAATATATTTTTATGACTTTATATGTATAATGGGTACCATATTTCTTGCCTTCTCAGTGGGTGAGGGAGGAGTGAAGAAAGATAAAAGAACTTGGAACTGAAAATAAAAATTAAATTTAAAATGAAGGGCAGAAAAACCAAAACAAATCCATTTCATTCTAGAGATTTTTGCCCATTACTGGTGTCATTCCTCTCACATATGCACTAGTAACTCTGTAGCCAATGGGAAGAGTCTTGTGGAAATTTTGAATGCAAGGAGATTGAAAGTGACATTGAATTCCACCCCCAAATTTAGGAGAATGTTATATATTTATAATGTATGGTACATATAAATATATAAAAATATATGTGATTTTCTGTCATAGTTTTTTTCTGAAATGAATCAGCTAAGAAATATTATGCCCAGAGAAAAGAATGTATTTCTCACATGAAAAAATACAATGTTCTCTTTTTTACACCCTAGATAAAATAGCCATTCCAGATTTTGGCACTGGTGCTATGGAAAACTGGGGTCTTATCACATACAGAGAAACTAACTTACTTTATGATCCAGAAGAATCAGCCTCTTCAAATAAACAGAGGGTGGCTGCTGTGGTTGCCCATGAACTTGTTCACCAGGTAAAGAATCTCTAAAAAGGTTGTTGGAGCAGTGGGGAGGTGGGGTGGGGTGGGGAGTAAAAGTGGTTAAAAATCCCAAGAACAGGGCCAGTTTGGTGGCATAGTGGACAGAACACCAGATCTGGAATCAGGAGAACCTGAGTTCTAATATGGCCTTAGACACTGCCTACCTATGTGACCCTGGGCAAGTCACTTAACACTGTTTGTCTAGTCCTTGCCCTTCTGTCCCAGAATTGTCACTAGGACAGAAAGTAAGAATATTTTTAAAAATCCTAAAGAGAATTGGCATAGATAATAAACTCTACAAATTCTATCTTCATATTTTCCTGTGTTCTACTGAAAGATCTCACCAATGTTAATGAAGATTTTTTTATTCTGTGATTTCATGAGTGGGAAGAGCCACCAGTAAGGAATTCCCTCTGCTAATGAAGGGCAGGATAGTCTTTGCAATTTATGAGCTCAGCAAGTTGTATGAGAGTAAATGAATAGTCTGGGGTCACAGTACTAGAAGGTACCAGAGGTAAAACTTGAATGCAAGACTTCCTGACTAAAAGAGCAGGTCTTGATCCATTGTGTATACCATCTCTAATAAAGAGAATAAAATGATTTGTCATTATAAAAACTTAGAGGGTAGAGTCAAAGACGAAGCTGGGAGTTCAGGCAGTTGTTTTTCAGGCATTTATGACTCTTTATTAACCCATTTGCATTTTTCTTGTTGGAGATACTGCTATTTCCTTCTCCAGCTCATTTTACAGATGAGGAAACTGAGGCAAACAGGGATAAGTGACTTGCCTAGGGTAACACACACACACACACACACACACACAGTTAAGTGAATTGCTTAGGGTAAGTTTCTGAGGCTAGATTTAAACTCATGAAGAGGAATCTTCCTGACTTCAGGCCATTGACTTCAAATCCTTCCTCCAATATTTAGCAGTGGTGAGACCCTGGGAAAGTCATTAAACCTCTCTCAGCCCCAGTTTCCTTATCCATAAAGTGGGAATAATAGAAGCAATTATCTCACAGGGTTGTGTAAAAGTCATATGAAATATTTAAAGTATTTTGCAATTACTAAAATGCTATATAAATTTTTGCTGCTATTACTATGATTTTTACTATTGTAAGACATTTGCTTTACTGAGATTTTAAAAAAATCCTTACCTTCTATCTTAGAATTGATATGAAATATCAATTCCAAGGCAGAAGAACAGTAAATGCTGGGCAATTGGAGTCAAGTGGCTTGCCCAGGGTCACATAGCTATGAAGCACCTGAGGTCAAATTTGAATCCAGGACCTCCCTTCTCCTGATTCTTTATCCACTGAACCACCTAGATGCCCCTGCTATATAAATTTTAGTTACTACTACTACCATATTACTATTGTAATATTTTTGCTCTACTTAGAGCTTAAGGAATAATCTTCTATAGTTTTACAGTCTCCATTTATTATATGAGTAAAGGTTTTAAAAAGAGGAGTGTCTGAGGCAATTGCAAAATTAATACAAAAACACGATGCCCAGGAAATATTTCTAATTGAAGGTTGGGTCACTTTATCAGTGTTTTGAATGGTTAGAAAAAAAATCTTCCATGGTATCAATGGCAGAATTTCCATAGACACACGTCTGAAGGTTCATTGACGTAAACTTTGGTTTTACCACCGTCATGAGATCTTTTCCCATCACATTTATCATTTCAGTGGTTTGGCAATATTGTGACTATGGATTGGTGGGAAGACTTGTGGCTAAATGAAGGATTTGCTTCTTTCTTTGAGTTCCTGGGAGTAAATGAAGCAGAAAAGAACTGGCAAATGGTAAGTGTCTTTCTATGCTATAAACTACCCTTGAGTTTATAAGAAGTGAAGCAAGCCCAGTTGGAGTGACCATATGCATACCATGTATGGCTGGATGTTGGACATGCCATTAAGAACTCATGTTTAAGGCTCATGAAGCACTTTCTTTCATTCCATTGAATTCACATTTCTATTTAGATGGTACCTCTGGCCATACCCACAAGGAGCAGAGAGACTTAGGAGAGGGCACGAAGCTGCCAGAGACACAGTTTAGTCAGATTCCCCAATTTCAGGGTCTGCCTTGACTTTGATAGTTGAAGGACTTGTGGGAAAGAAAAGATAAAGTCGTGATTTTTAAAAAAGAACCCTACTCTCTCTATTCCCTCTGAAGATGGCCCAAAACAGTTTATATTATTGATCAAGCGTATTCTCTGTCTCGGGTATCATGGTAGCCACTAGAGATACATAGGTAACAATGAAAAGATCCCTATCATCAAGGAACTTACAATATTTTGATTTATTTGTCCATTTTGTTATTGTTGAGCTGTTTCAGTTGTGTCTGTCTCTTTGTGACCACATTTGGGGTTTTCTTGGCAAAGGTACTTGAGTGGTTTGCCATTTCTTTCTCTAATGCATTTGACAGATGAGGACACTGAGGCAAACAGAGCCAAGTGACCTGCCCAGGGTCACATGGCTAGTCAGTGTCTGAGATTGGATTTGAACTCAGGAAGACGAATCTTCCTGATTCTAAGCCCAGTGTTCTGTCCACTGGCCCTCCTAGCTGCCATCCATTCATTTAACATCAATTGTTTTCTACGTGAAAAGCAATGTGGTAAGCATTGGGGTACAAAATGATTTAAGACAAAGACCTTTTTCTCAAAGTTGTACATTGGGAAGATTACTTAGGCATAGGCATAGGCAAGAGATTAGGGACTGCAGCTGGACTGGAGGTAAGAAGACCAGTTCTGCTCTCTAGCAAGCCTTCAGATAACTCTGTTGCTAACCACTGGATAAGAGAATAAGGGGGAAAAACAGAGAAATATGAGTCCAGAGTTTTACAACAACCCTGTGGAACAGGAAGTGTGCTATTGAACCCATTTTGCAGATGGGGAAATTGAGGGTTAGCAATATGAACTGACTTGCCTATGGTCACACAACTAATAAGGATTGGAACCCAGGCTTCTTGATTCCAAGTCAACTGTGCCTTCCTCTCCATTCTGCCTCATTCCACTCCACTCCCCTACCTCTTAGGCAGTGGTTGGCCAACATTATAGCACTATGCTGGGGTTAATGTGCAGTGTGTTTGCCTATGGATTTTGGCAATGTGGAAAATGTCTTGAGTCTGACAGGAAAGAAGAGCAAAAAAGAGCTAGGGAGGAGCAAAGGAGAGATGGGGAACATGAGAGGAGCCTATACTGTCCTTTAGTCCTGAATGTTCCCCCAAATATATATTTCTCTGACTCATAGCAGCTTGGAGACTATACCAAATATATATCTTAGACAGTGGGCCTGGGAAAGGAAGTCAAGGACCAGATATTAAGGATTATTTTGTGGGAGACTCTGTTACCAATTTACATTAGATGTGGTTTTTGACAGTTTTTCTAGGACTCGCAGGCATTGAGGGAGTATATGAGAAGTTGAGGCTGTCCTACTCCAAGCATCATTAGCTGTGTGATCTTGAGCAAATCATCTCCCCAATTTGAGCCTAAATTTTTTTCAATGGTAAAATGATGGGGTTGAGCTGAATGACCTCTGAGCTTCCATCTAGCTGGAAAGCCTAGGATTTTTCATGTCTCTCTAATAAGAATTTAAAAACAATAACAACAACCACTTGATGCAAACACAATTAGGGATGTAGACTCGAAACGACCACACCAATGCAACTATCAATAATATGGAAATAGGTCTTGATCCATGACACATGTTAACACCAGTGGAAATGCGTGTCGGCTACAGGGGTGGGGTTGGGGGTGTGAAAGGGGAAAGTAAGAACATGAATCATGAACCATGAAAAATTTTTCTAAAAAATAAAATTTAAAAAGCAAAAACAACAACAACCACCACCACTGTCAAACATCTTCTATAGCTCTCCATACACTCAGGGCTCCTTTTTATATGTAATATGAGCAGTGGGGTAAGGATGAAGGGATGGAGAAAGTAGCGAATTCTAAGTTTGTTTCACTAACTTTGTGAACTATTGCCCTCTAATGGACAGAATGAAAAGAATTAAAGCAGGAAGTTTTCCATAATGCTTACTTAAGAGTTTCAATAATCTGTTATTTTTCAAGGGGTGAAAAGAAAGATTTGGAAAAATGCACATTGATGACAAAATTAAAATCCTTTAGAAGCATTGAACCACATTGAAATATTCCTAAGAAAATATAAAATTGGCAAAGCTTATATGAAAAATTACTTTCCAAGATCAAATTATTTTGCTGGCTTATAAGGGTTTTAAAAATTTCTCATATCCTGTAAGAAAAGTCAGTATCCCATTTATACCAAGGGTGACCCACTTTGACCAACCAAGACATAATGAGCATTAGCACTATTTCTACGTGTTAGGAGGTGGAATGAGGAACTCAGTATATATTTCCCCTATACGGTTTATTTTTTGAATTGTTCTTTTTTTAAAAATTATGAACACAACAGTCATCATCAAACATAAATATTCCAACCTACAGAAAAGGAAAAAAAAAGATTGTTTATGAAACTGTGAACTTCTGTTACCTAATTTTAAAAAGAGGATACTAAATTTAACAAAGTAGTGAGAAAATTGTTCTTTGTGTCTCTTTCTGAACTTTTTTCTTCAGTGTATTTAAAAAACAGCCAACCTTTCTCTTCTGTCTTAGAATCAATATTAAGTATCAAGTCTAAGGCAGAAAGCTATAAGGAGGTCAATGACTTGCCCCAAGGTCATATAGCTAGGAAGTGTCTGAGGTCACATTTGAACCCAGGACTTCCCATTTCCAGGCCTGGCTTTCAATCTAGTTAGCCACTTCAGTGTATTGTTAAAAAGTTTTGTTGATTCTTTCTCTCTCTCT
>NC_058135.1:60274755-60300712 GCF_016433145.1 Gracilinanus agilis
AAGGGTGGGCAATGGGGGTCAAGTGACTTGCCCAGGGTCACACAGCTGGGAAGTGGCTGAGGCCGGGTTTGAACCTAGGACCTCCTGTCTCTAGGCCTGACTCTCACTCCACTGAGCTACCCAGCTGCCTCATTCCATTTTTAAACAGCATTTACTGTTAGAGAAGTTCATTCCTATACTGGGCAAAAATCGGTTTCCCTCTTACTTGTACTAACTTGTGATATCTCTCCCGTTTGGAATTATATATAAGTTAAATAGTTCCTCAAATAATCTTGCAGGCTTGATCACATTTCTGCCTCATTTACAAACCTTCTATAGCTTCCCATTACCTTGGGGATGGGGTTTTATAACTTGGGGAAATGGATTTCTTTTTATTTTTTATTTTTATTATTATTATTATTTTTAATATTTTAATTCTTTTATTTATCTGAAGTGTATAAATGAAGAAATATCAATCCAGTTTTAGTCAATATGAGTTTTTTCTTAAAATCATTCTTTTTAAAAAATTTTATTTATTTTATTTAGAATATTTTCCCATGGTTATGTGATTCATGTTCTTTCCCTCTCCTCAACCATCCCACCCCTCTCTCATAGCTGACACACATTTCCACTAGGTTTTACATGTATCATTGATTGAGACTTATTTCCATATTATTGATAGTTGGACTAGAGTTATCATTTAGCACAGTGATTCCCAAAGTGGGTGCCACTGCCCCCTGGTGGGTGCTACAGCGATCCAGAGGGCGGTGATGGCTACAGGTGCATTTGGGGGCGATGAATAACTATAAGGGGGCGGAGATAGTATGTGACAGGGGGCACTAAGTAATATTTTTTCTGGAAAAGGGGCTGTAGGCCAAAAAAGTTTGGGAACCACTGATTTAGAGTCTAAATCCTCAATAATATCCCCCTTAACCCATGCGTTCAAGAAGTTGTTTTTCTTCTGTGTTTCTACTCCCACAGTTCTCCCTCAGGATGTGGATAGTTTTCTTTCTCATAAGTTCCTCAGCCTTGCTCTGGATTCTTGCATTGCTGCTAGTAGAGAAGTCCATTATGTTCGATTTTACCACAGTATATCAGTCTCTGTGTACAATGTTCTCCTGGATCTGCTCCTTTCACTCTGCATCAATTCCTGGAGATCGTTCCAGTTCACATGGAATTCCTCCAGTCTATTATTTCTTTCAGCACAATAGTATTCCATCACCAACAGATACCACAATTTGTTCAGCCATTCCCCAGTTGAAGGGCATACCATCATTTTCCAGTTTGCGGCTATAAATATTTTTGTACAAGTCTTTTTCCTTATGATCTCTTTGGGGTACAAATCCAGCAGTGGTATGACTGGATCAAAGAGCAGGCAGTCTTTTAAAGCCCTTTGAGCATAGTTCCAAATTGCCATCCAGAATGGTTGAATCAGTTCACAATTCCATCAGCAATTAATGTCCCAATTTGGCCACATCCCCTCCAACATTCACCACTTTCCTTTGCTGTCATGTTAGCCAATCTGCTTGGTGTGAGGTGGTACCTCAGAGTTGTTTTGATGTGCATTTCTCTAATTATTAGAGATTTAGGATACTTTCTCATGTGCTTATGGATAGTTTTGATTTCTTTATCTGAAAATTGGCTATTCTTGTCCCTTGAATGGGCTTCTTTTTAAAAGAAAAATGCTTTCATAATTTCATATCAATGTAATTGGTTTTCTTTTTAATCCAATGTATTTTATGCATTTAAAAATGTTATTTTGAGAAAAGATCCATAGCTATCACCAGATAATATAGTCCACAGGCATTGCTCCATTATTATTACTGATGGCACATATAGCTTAAAATT
This sequence comes from Gracilinanus agilis, assembly GCF_016433145.1. Lineage (NCBI taxonomy): Eukaryota > Metazoa > Chordata > Mammalia > Didelphimorphia > Didelphidae > Gracilinanus > Gracilinanus agilis. The sequence goes on from NC_058135.1 coordinate 60,276,583, forward strand.
AATTATTCATTAATAAATTATTAGCTCATAAATTAAGGGATAAAAATTATTAAGCACTGTAATAAGGTGGATAACTGTGGTTGATAATATAGGAGCTGGTGGTACAAGTGAGTCACCTGGGCCAGGGAGCCTATAACTACAGTAGCAGGTGATTTGAGACTGTCAGAGATATGTAGCCTGAGCTGTGATGCCCAGTCAGTCTCCCTGCTACCTTTAGGTTCCATTAAGGTGGAGAGTGAGAGGCCCCTCCCTGCTGGAGTGAAAGAAGAACTCAACAGGAAGTGAAGCTCACACACTTTCTGGATAAAATGGATGCTTGCCCAGTACTTCCTTTAAAGTCAAGTGGTTGATATCATCCCCTCTCCTCAGCCCCTTAACCCAAGATGATGCTGTAATAACTACAGAAACTCTCAGTTTCAGGCTAAGGGTTTATTTTAACATGGAAGGGGAAACTGAGGTAAGAGGGTTTAGGGCTCTTGAGAGACTGTTGCTAGGGGTGACTGGCAAGTGTTGGCTATGGACCTAGAAGGTAAGGCCAGGCTGAGGGAACCGGCCCTCAGCCAGAGATAAATTGGCACTGCCCTGATGTTAATGATCCACCAGCTTAACAGAATAGTTGATGAATTGGTTTAGGGGTGTCCCTGTTGCTAGGCTGCCCTAATCTAAATCCTGCCCTCTTTCCACAATCCAAACCTCCCTTCAACCTCCCTTCAACCTCCCTTCAACTTCCAGGGGTCCCCAAGGGGAAGTCATGGGTAGCTGGGTATCTGGGTGAGGTCAAGGAAATCAGAACCCCCAGGTTGGTTCTGCAGGGGTTTTTATAGTCCCAGCTTAAACTGTCAGCTCCTGGGACTGGCACCTGCTGGGCCAGAGTTCCATTCTCTTAACTGACAGGATTGCCTAGGGTAATTTGCAAATGCAAGAGATCTTGCATAAATCCTGCATTACAGCACTCACTCTAGGAACAAATATAAAAGGAAGGTAGTTTCTACTCAAGGATTTTACATTTTAATAAGGCAGAATTTCCTTTTTTTAAAAAAATTATTTAATCAATTAATTAAGAAGATTTTCCTATGGCTACATGATTCATGTTCTTTCTCTCCCCTTCTCCTACTCCCCTCCTATAAGCAACACACAATTCCACTGATTTTACATGTGTCATTGATCAAGAACTATTTCCATATTATTAATATTTGCAATAGAGTGATTGCTTAGAGTCTACATCCCCAATCTATAAAGGAGGACTTGGGAATTATTTCCCAGGTGGAGTGCCATTGCCAGGAGATGTTGTCAAAAGCAGGTTTGAGAAAACTTGCAGTTGGATAGTGTCAGTGAAAGACCAGCTGACGATAGAACTCAGCACTTAACACAGTTCCTTCTTCACAGCAAATCAAGATTATAAATTATCTCTCCTAACTGCCAGTGGACTAAATCCTGTTCCTTTGGCTGTTATGGGTACAGGAACTTAAAAAGATGATGATTATTCTTATCTGACTGTGATATAATAGCTATTGACATTGATATTAATAATAAAGAAACAGAAGTTCACTCTAATTGAGCTTCTGAGTAGAAGCAAGGCTGCAACTTTCACCTTCTCCCTTAAAGAATTTCAGCAACTACTCAGGTCAGTAACAGATCTCACTTTTGAAGACATTTAATAAAATAAACAAGGATGTTTGAAGGATGGGTTAAAGTTGAAGGAAAGTGGGATTGGGGATGAAGTCTAAATTCCTGTTAAACTAATAAACTAGTAATATATCTTCAGTAGGTTTTAGAAGATATCAATTTACAGAAACTGTTAGGCTGGTTAGCCTTTGGTTTGGCCACCAGGCTGAACTCAAGCTGCTAGATAGTTTAACTCTGGCTAAATTGGCTTAGTTTTGTTAAATTAATCTTCAGTAATAATCTTCTTGATGGAGTTGAGAAGTTATTAGATCAATGATGATATATTGATTGTAGATATTAATATAACTGGGTGCACCTGGATAACTGTCCCTACAAAGTGACAGCTAAACTCTGGCCTATGAAATAGCTATGAGACATTGAAGAGCTTACCCATCACTTCCCACCTTCTCACAACTGAGACCCTGAGGTTAGGATTTAGCTCCTATTTATAGGGGTGCTCCAACAATTTTTCTAGTCTCATGCCAACTCCTAAAATTCTAAAATCTGAGCTACCAACTGGCAACTCATGGCCCAAGATGGCATCTTGCAAACATTATTTACACACAATTCCACTGGATTTTACATGTGTCATCGATCAAAACCTATTTCCATATTATTGATATTTGCACTAGGGTGATCCCCAATAATATCCTCATCAACCCATGTGATCAAGCAGTTGTTTTTCTTCAGGGTTTCTGCTCCCACAGTTTTTTCTCTGGATGTGGCTAGTTTTCTTTCTCAGAAGTCCCTCAGAATTGTCCTGGATCATTGCATTGCTGCTAGTAGAGAAGTCCATTATGTTCTATTGTAAGGCAGAATTTCTTACCCTGAGTCCTTGGATAGTTTTAGGTGGTTCCTGAACACAACTGGTTAAAAAAAAATATTTCATTGACCTTGAACCGAGATTTCCATTTCCTTCTATTATGGATATAAGTAAGAAGCCATTATTTTGAAAATAGGCTTTATCAGGCTGCCAAAGGGGTCCAACTAGTAATCTACAAGGTAATAAGCAAAACCCCCTGGGATAAGACAAACAGCACTTATAAAGAAATAGTGGCCAGGGAAGAGTGGGCCCAAGTTTTGATCTAAGTAATAAAAAAATAGCAAGAGCCAGATCATAAGGGAGTTGATCGATATGTCTGTTCTGCTGTCAATTATAACATTCATTTCATTACAAGTTTTTGAGCAAGAGGTGGAAAAGTACCAAGTCATGACCAAGGAGAGCGAGCAGGGGCAGGTGACAAGATAATGGCCCAGGTGGAATGTTAAGCACGATTGAGGGTCTTTCCTAATACTGAATCCAAGAATCCTTTCTCTCATTATAGACTTATGCTATTTGTGAAGTGATTAGGATATATACTTAGTGTAAGGGAAGCAGGGAATAAATAGGACTCACTTCCTTTTTGAAGCAGACATGACTGAAAACTTTGAAAAGAAATTTAGCACACATAGATTCTGCCTAATGGGTGTCTCAGGTTCTCTTGGCTTCTTCATGCTGGCCCCAGGCCAAGTCTCTTAAGGGCTTCCATTTTCAGCGTATCCTACAAAGGTGTCTGTACAGCTCCCAGACTTGCAGGCTGGCCCCATTCCAACTACAAATGGAATATTCCTTCTCTTTCCCTTCTGCCCTAGACTTCCCAATTGTGATACCCCAGGGATCTAAGAACTTTTCTGATGACATTTCAGCCCATAGGCTATGAAACATGTCCCAGCATTCCCCTACTCTCCCACCCAGTAATGCAAGATTTTTTTTTTTTTGGATATGATTCTGCAGGGCACTGCATGCCAACACTGGAGTGTATTTGCTGTGGCTGCCAGCATTTTGATTCCTACCTAACTGTCCTTTTCTCTCTCTCTTGTACTGCATTTAGCACTGGTGGCATTTCTCTTTTTATTTTAAATACTTATCTTCTACCTCAGAATGAGTATTATGCATTGGTTCCAAGGCAGAAGAGTGATAAAGGCTAGACAATTTGGGTTAAGTGACTTTTACCGAGTTAAGCAGTTAGGAACTGCCTAAGGTTGGATTTGAATCCAGTTCCTCCCATCCTTTAGGCTTGTCTCAGTCTACTGAATAGTCTCCCCCCACTGGTGGCATTGCTAATGATTATCTATCTATCTATCTATCTATCTATCTATCTATCTATCTATCTATCTATCGTCTGTCTATCTGTGTATCTGTCTGTCTGTCTATCTATCTATCTATCTATCTATCCTTCTATCTTTATATCTTTATAATAATTTTAGTCTGTAGCTAAAATCTTTTGGTGGCTATTAGGGTAAGTTACTGGCCAGTAGGAAATGGGAAGTGAATTTAGCTCTCAGCTTTTCTACATTGCTTGAGGATAGCCATAGTTTGTCCATCAATGTCCTAAACTATACCCACTCTTCTGCCTTAGAACCAAAACTTAGCATCAATTCTAAGACAGAAGGTAAGGGTTAAATTTTTAAAAAGGGAAAGAAATTGGATAATGAACCAGACCTAGAATTGAAAAGAAGGAAAGAGATTGATCTGGATTGTATCTGGGAAAATGAATCATATTTCCAGTGATCTCAAGCTGCTAACATCTCAAAAATCCATCTTTTTTTAAAAACACCAATATCCTTTGGACAGGGCTGTGTATCTTCAAATGAGGGAACACTCTTATCTCAAGAGAATAAAATAAGCAGGACTGGCCATGTAGTGACACTGAAGGATAATGGATGGATAGACTTTCCCCCTAAGATACCAACAGTACTATTATGCAAGGAATTTCTGGCTCTCAATCTATTGTCCTGTCAATGTAACTGTTCACAGTCTTGGACTACTTAGTATCCTTTGGCCCCATGTATTAAAAAAAAACAACAACACAAAAACAGAGAAAAACATTTTAGGTATTGGGGTAAATTCTCTGTGGAAGGTTTGTAGGGTAACTTAGAGGCAGGACTTGGGTTTAAATCCAACCTTTGATCCTCACACCCTGTGTGACCTCTCTGGGCTTCAGTTTCAAGTGCAAAATCAAGGGTTGTTCTAGACAGCCTCTGAGATGCCTTCCAAATCCAGATCAATGATGCTCTGAGCCAATAAAAATCTCATAGCATGAGAAGGTATGGACAGGTGTCTCACTGAATCTTAGCAGTGAATATCCACAATCCTTGAGGCTCAGAGAAGTCGCTTCATCCAAACAAATAAACACAAGTCTTCTTTACCATTCTCGAGTGGCTATTATTTGAACGTTAACCTAAATTGATGTTTTTAAACAGCCAAGAAACTCTCAAAGCAAATACCTGCTTTGTAACTTTCTCGTATATTCGATTCACAGAAAGGGAAGGTATGTATCCTTCCCATGAACTCATAATCATGAGTTTACCACTGCTGCCAAAGACTCCCGTGCATTTGTTACCTTGTGCAGTTTAGGTCCTTTCACATGAGAGTCCTGTGTAGAAATAAAAAGGTTTTATTCCCTTATGGCGCTTCCTACCATACTGTTCTCTCTCCCAACTCTTACACATGGCTCCAGGAAGGTGTTGTACTTGTAGAGGACACGGGAATAAAAGCCTTAGTAGATAGGTTAGGTCAGGCTGATAGTAATTGGCCTCAAACTCATCAGCAAGAGAGAGGGATGCCTACCTCCAACTAGGTGAAAACTTCCCCGGTGGAAGGAGAGGATGAGAATAAATTTTTTCAATGGCCAGGAAGGCAGCAGAAGCAAGTGCTTAGAGTCTGGTCAGACGTTAAAGATGCTATCGTCTCCTTCACTCCACCCCAGGCCACTGTCAGTGACCCTCACTTTTGTCTTGCCAGTGGACTTGGATGATACTGAGAGAGTGAGACTTGATGACTGTGTGTCCCTTTGCTTCACCTAAATCCAATTCACACCCAAGTTAAGACACCGCTCTGGGATGTCATCAGTTCCCTTTAAAACATAAGACAAACAAAAAGTAGCAACCCCAGCCCTAGTCAGCCCAACAGATACCTACCATTTGGGCATTTGGATGAACCACTATAAATCCATGAACACTCCTGAGAAAGTATGTGGGTTATTAACATCACATTCATTTGCAAAGGGCTTTATGTTACTATTCAAATGTACAATACCTCATTTTTTTTGCCCTTGAGTTTTGTGTGTAAGGGCAAAGGCTTACACAGAATACTAATGATGACAAGAATAGCTAATATTTGTGCAGTGTTTTGGGGTATTATAAAATAGTTTCTTCAAAATAGCCCTCAAAGGTAGAAAGCAAAACTATTATTCTTCCCATTTTAGAGATGAGCAAAAGTAATCTCAAAAAAAAGGAAAAAAAAAAAAGATCAGACCACTAGCCAAAGGTACATCAGATATAAAGAGTTCTGGTTCTGCTCACTTGAATCCAACCTCAATTCATGTGTCCTCCCTAGTTTTCATGAACCAATGCTTTTTCATCATGTCTTACAGCAGAATAGTATTACATCACATTCACGTCATAATTTGTTCATTCTTTTACAGTTGATGGGCACCAACTTGGTTTCTAGTTCTTTGCTCCATTTAAAAAAGTTTCTACAAGAACATATGGGTCCATACAGGATATTTCTTACCACGCAAAGAACTTTAATTATGACCAAGACAAAACTCTGTAGGCAGTCATTAAAACTGATTGGTTTAAAAAATTCTCTGTTCTCCTTTCCTTTGCTTGCCCTCTGGTGGTAGAGCTGAGAAGTAAACTGACCAAAAGAGTTAATGAGGAAAGATCCTTAAGAGGTCTGAAAGTCCCAGAAGTACCTTCCAGGCTCTGTTGAGCAGCTTCTATTTTTTTTTTTTCATTTCTTAGTCCCTGGAAAGACTAGGGACTGACACTATTTTGTGACTTGGGGAGGGGGCTCTTGAAACCATAGCAGGTTTGAGAAAGAATCTATCTGAACACAGTGGGCATTTTTTTAAGCCTATGTACTTTAAGAATTTTCCTGGGTGGCAGCTGGATGGCTCAGTGGTTTGAGAGTCAGGCCTAGAGATAGGAGGTCTGAGGTTCAAATATGGCCTCAGACACTTCCTGGCTGTGTGATCCTGGACAAGTTACTTAACCCCCATTGCATAGCCCTTACTGCTCTTGTGCCTTGGAACTAATACATATTGATTCTAAGACAGAAGGTAAGGTTTAAAAAAAAGTTTCATGATTTGGTCTGGCTTTAATCCAAGGATTCTTATTAAACTGAGGTCCTTGGACCCTTATGGAATAAATGGTTAGATATCGTTGAACTTGGATGGGGAAAAAAAAAACCCTACATTTTTATTTCCATAGAATTGGTTTCCTTACCATGTTGTTCAGTCATTGAATCATGTCTGACTCTTAATTTCCCCCTTGACCATAGCATGCCAGGCCATTTTATCTTCCACAATCTCCCAAAGTCTGTCCGAGCTCATGTTCATTGTTTTCATGATCCTATCTATTCTTATGGGGAAAACCAGGGGAGTTAACTTAAATATTATATGTGAATTCAGAAGGGTGAGTAGGAGACCGGAATGGACAATAGGTGGGACCAAACAAGTTAGGGAACTGGGTTTAGCTGTTAAGAGAAATGACTGATGACAGAAGTGATTATTAGGCCCTAACTGTCATCCTGCCCCATCTAGACAAGGGGTCTGTGAAAACCAGCAGGCAAATGACAAGAGGATTTGTAACACATTTAATTAAGGGAACTATGGTCTAAGGATGGGAATAGGGGTTTCTACACTTCCAGACTATGGGCAAACCACAGGGTCAGGGGAGGGACTTATCTACACTGAACTAAACCTAAAGCAGGACAGGAAACAATGGAGATCAGGAAGGAAAGTGGGATATCCTCACTGCAGAGTCCTGACAAACTCCAGCGATGCTGCAGCTCTTCCAGGACCACTAGCTGCACTCCTTCTGGTGGGTAGATCTGGGAGCTAACCCAGCCCAAGTTAACCTGCAACTCAGGTTGGGATTAATAGTCTCTACCAAAATCTCCCACAAGTAGATGACAGTCTTCCTTCTGGATATCAGGAAATCTGGGTGCAAACTCCACTTCCTCTGAGGTCTCCCAGGATCAGTTACAACTTGTCCCAACCACCATAGAGTCCATTTCAGAGAGAGGCCACACTTCCTGCTTCCCCATTCCATGTGGAATTCTCCAGCCCTGCTTGCTAGGTCTCTTAAATAATAATTTAGTAAACTTCCTCACAACACTATCCATCTCATTCCCCACAATCCCCCTTTTTCCTTTTTCCTTCAATCTTCTTCAACATCAGGGTTTTTTTCCAGTGAATCCTTTCTTTTCATTATGTGGTCAAAGTCTTTGAATTTCGGTTTCAATTTTTGACCTTTAGGTGAAATGTCTGAATTAATTTATGGAGGTTTTCACTGATTTGATCTCCTTGCTGTCCAAGGGACCCTCAGAAGTCTTCTCCAGCACCACAATTTAAAAGCCTTGATTCTACAGCACTCAGATTTCTTATAGTCCAACTTTCACTGTCATACATTGCTACTGGAAAAACTATAGCTTTGATTATACAGTCCTTTGTCAGCAAGGTGATGTCTCTGCTTTTTAGTATGCTGTCTGGATTTGCCATAGCCTTCTTTCCAAGGAGCAAGGATTTGTTTTGTTTTTTAATTTCATTGTTGCAACCTCCATCTGCAAAGCTCTTTATGCTCAAGAATATAAAATCTAATACTGCTTCCATTTCTTCTCCATCTATTTGCCAGCAAGTAATGGGACAAGTTGCCAAAAATCTTAGGTTTTTTGTTTTTTAATGTTAAGTTTCATTGAATGCATTTAATAACATTATTATGAGAAGGGCTTCACAGATTTTACCAGACTGCCAAAGGGATCTATGACACAAAAAGGGGAAGAACCCTTATCTTATCCTAAGAAGTTGATCATGTGGGGTCCTGGGCTACTCTAGAGAGTAGCAAAGAAGATGCAATTGTGATATGGATGATTTCCATGGAAACTGCTAGGAGACTGTCAATAAAGGACCAGTTTTAGATAATGCCTGTAATTTCCTTTAGAGGTGATTTTTCACTTTCTGTAACTGACATGTTCCTTACAAAAGGTATATTGAAACAGAAGTTTGTAAATAGAATTCTATCTTAAAGATGCCATGAGGACTTGCTATTTTAAAGAATTACAAGGCAGATCCTTTTGAAGAGGGAAAAATCTTTTTATAATTATCTTCTCCCCCATTGTATCATTTGGTAACCTCAGATTTTCAAGTGTTCCATTTGGTTAATTTTATTTGTACAAACCACAACCTTATTTAACTTGCCTCTCTCCCTCTCCTCAACAACGTTTCTCCTCATGTCTCCAATTGAAAATCCTTTGGGTTAAAGAAAAGAGGAAACACTGAGGTATATAGGACTGCCATTTAGTAAAAATCATGAATCACAGAAGGTTAGCACCCTTCCAGAGGTTTCAGTTAATCATCATTTATTGACTGCTTACTGTATTCTAAGCCTGATGAGGCCCTGAGGAACTAACACTGGTTTTCAAAGCAACCAATCTCTGGAAAATCTTCAGATATTTCTCTTTAGGTCACAATTCAAAAAGGCTCAAATAATCACTAGATAAAGAACAAATGGGGACTTAACCAGTAACTACTATTTCTTGTGGCTTAGAGCTATCTATTTTAGGTAGAATATGTATTGACCTACTTAAGTACCTACCCCTTTAGAATGAAAGATGAGAAGTTGGTCAAAAGACGAAAACCAAGGGTCTCTGAAGAGATTTCAGAGGTCCATGAACTTGGATAGGGAAAATAAAATTATATCTTTATTTTTACTAACTTCTAATTGAAATCTATAATTTTCTTCCATTATTTAAAATTATTCAATTATTTATTTAAATTATTTAATTTTTATTAAATAATTTCTTAATATAAATTTATAGTGTTATATAGAATTATTATATCATATAAAATTGATATAGTATAACACATATATAATTGTATATTATAAATAATATTGTGTATAAATTAAATTATAATATAAATTATTTATTCATTTTAAAACATGTTTCTCATTAAGAGTCCATGATATACACAAAGATGTAATAATCATCACTTTAGATCTATTAGCCTATAACTTTTAAGGTCTTGTGCTTTAAATCTTTGCTTCTGTACAAGACCTCCTAGAGAAAAGCAAGGATGGATTTCTTTTTAACAATTCTTCTCTTTTATACACAGCGCTACCTGGAGAAATATAAGTTCAAAAATGCAAAAACAGATGATTTTTGGGAGGCACTGGAACAGGTATGAAAGAGAAAGACCTGTCCCATTGTTAATTACTTTTATTTAGTTTTTCTTTATTTCTTTTGTTATTTTTATTCTTTGGCTCCTGATATTTATAAAAGAGAATCCAGCTTTTGGGATTAATCTCCACTTTTCATCATTAGGCAAGTGGCAAACCAGTGAAAGAAGTAATGGACACATGGACTAGACAGATGGGGTATCCTGTGCTGAGTGTACAAGCAAACCATCTCCTGAAACAGTCTCGTTTTCTGTTGGACCCCAAAGCAGATCCTTCACAGCCACCTTCTGCACTTGGGTAAGTAAGCACAGTCGTACCCAATGAGAGTCTTGGGCTGACTCATGAAATTCACTACTTGTGACCTGTGGGCAACCAGATCACAAACCAAAGATGAATTGATGCTTATTTTGGACTTGTGCTTTATGGGTCATGACATAAAAGCCAGGAAATTTCAGAATGTATTCATCCAATCCAATAAACCTTAAACCCTTTCTGTATGCAGATCTCTATCTGGACACTTTAGTATTTTCTCTGAAAAATTGAGAGATGTCTGTTGAAACATACTGAGAAGCTTTGAGGTAGGGAACAGTTACAGAAACTTAAAAAAAAATCCCAATACTTTTACCTTCTGTCAGTATCATTTGTAAGACAGCAGAGCAGTAACGGTTAGGCAAAGGGGGTTAAGGGACTTGCCCAGGGTCACTCAGCTAGGAATTGTCTCAGGTAATATTTTGAATCCAGGTTCTCCCAACTTCAGATCTGGCTCTTTATCAACTGTGTTCCCTACCTGCCCCAAGTTACATAAACTTTTATGAAGCTCTGTAAAAAATGAATTTTGTGACCATTGGTTTTGTCATAATTGAATAGGACAGCCCAAAGTAAGAATTTATCGATAGGTACTATCATAGTTAGGTGGAGCAAGGGCAGCTGGGTGTCATAGTAGATAGAATTTGAGACATGAAGATCTGAGTTCAAATTTGGTCTCAGCCTCTTACTAGCTGGGCAAATCATATTTTTGTCTCCATTTTCTCATCTATAAAATGAGCTGGGGAAGGACATGGCAAACCATTCTAGTATCTGCCAAGAAAAACCCAAATGGGGTCATGAAGAGTCTGACATGACTGAATAATAAACTGTTAATTTTAGGAATGGCTCCTTAGGGATCTCTACTACATATTGATATTTTTCATTAAAGGAGCTTAAGCAGGACTGTCTCAAGGATGGACTCTTCTCTGAGGGCTCCTCACAATATCAATTCCCCTACTATATCAGCTAACTGGGAACTCGGACATCAGAGTCTTTGTTCTTTCTTTAAACATTTTAAAATTATTTATTTCTTTATTACATCACACTGTTACATTGTTACATTAAAATTCCCATGAATCTCTCCCCCATTAAAGAAGGCATTATTTGACAAATATATGTAAAATGATGTCTTACTTGTTCTATTTATCAGTTCTTTCTCTGGAGGCGGACCTACACAGCTTATTCTTCAAACTATATTTCTCTTGCTGTATATGTTCTCTTGGTTTTGCTCATTTCCCTGCAAAATTTCATGTGGGTCTTTCCATATTGTCGTCGTTGTTGTTGTTGTTTTTGTTAATCTGCTCTTCATTTCTTTTGGCACAGTAGTTTTCCATCATAATCATATACCACAACTTGCTCATCCATTCCCCAATTGATGGGCATCTCCTCAGTTTCCAGTCCTTTGCCACCACAAAGAGAGCTGCTAAAAAAAATTTAGAACAAATAGGTTCTTTTCCTTTTTCCTTGGTCACCTTAGGAAACAGACCCAATAGTGATATTGCTGGACTTTAAACATTGATAAGGGAGACAGCAATAAGGAATCTTATTGATTCAACTAAGCTGTAGTGTCCCAAATAAAGGTATTTTTAGTTCCAAAAGAAAATTTCTATCTTTGTCTAAAAGGTTCATGAAGATACTATTTGCATCGAGCAAGAATAAGAAAAGAGAGTATCCCCATTTTTTTTGGCACTTTGCTTGCTCTCCTAAGCAGTCAACAAGCTGTATAGGATCAGAGATTTAGAGCAGGAAGAATTCTCGAGTACATCTAGTCCAACTTCCTTTTTTTTTTTTTAAACAGATGAAGAAACTGAGATCTAGCAAGTTTGTGTAATTAGCCCACATTCATGCAGAAAGAATAGAAGTCCCGATTTGACCTTGGCTCCTCCAAATCCAGAACTCTTCTTTAGATGTTTAAAGACAGTGATTGGGTTCCTCATACAAGTTGACAAAATAAATTTAAGTACTTTCAAAGTAAACACATTACCATTACAGAAAAATCATTAGACTTCTACAATTTCATAGAGCTTTTTGCTTACATAAGCTTTAACTAAATCCTGCTGGGGCGGGGAGAGTGAGAAGGGGATCTGACACCCTGCATTTCCATGGCATAATATAGTTCCAATGAAATACTTAGATTAGATCTTTCATTCAGGTCAAAGAAAGAGAAAACAAAAATAACTTTGATAACAAGAAACAGAATTATCCGAGCTTCTTAGAAACTCAACTAAGTAGGAAATAATTTCAGTGATGGCACGCTATCAATCTTTCTCGATTTAACATTTTCCAGGCATTGGCTTCCTCTGTCATCGGCATCAGCACAAAGCATTTGGATGACAGTCTTGTGGCATGTGATGATTGCTTAATCATGTCCACTCAACTCATATTTTTCATGGATTGTTATTGTACCCCAATAGCCAAATGGACCATAAACAATTCCTAGGGAACTTGAGTAACCGAAGTCCTAGAGAATAATTTCACTTGAAAAATTCTCAGCCTAATGCAATAGAGGTACAGGTAGTTAGTTCCTCTTTCTAAATAAATAAAGTATATTTTATTTTTAAAGACTCCTTTCTGTGTTAGGATCAACAGAAGAAGAGTAGCGAAGGCTAGGCAATCGGGGTTAAGTGACTTGCCCAGGGTCACACAGTCAGGAAGTATCTGAGACCAGATTTGAACCCAGATTCTCCTGACTTCAGACCTGGCACTCTATCTATGGTGATTCTTAACTGCCCCCTAAAAGCTTTTTATGGAGATTATTGATCTACCTTAAAAGGGAGAAGGAGGAGAAATCTATTTCCAAAACCCAATTGTTTGTTCTAGAGACTAGATTACATAAGCAGAATATTCATACTCAGCTACAGTGTTTTGAAATCCTAATTACTAGCTCAGTTTACTGCTCTGTAGTTTCAAGATGGCAAGCAAAACAAATGCACAATTATGAAATCTATATTTCACAGAGGCATCTAATTGGTACCTTTCTGTGGGATTGGAATAATAAGATATTAGCTCTCTGAGGGCACTTTTTAATTTGCATCTTCAGTTCCTTGCACAAAGTAGGTGCTTCATAAAAACTTGACTAGAACCAGTTGTGTACTTGTTATTGTGATCCAGTGACTGCTTAGCCCCCACCTCCATTAGCCCCTGGTAACAGGAGGTAGTGTGGAATATTACACAGAGGGCTTGGCTGGCACTGAGGATACCCTAGATTAAAGTCCTGCTCCTGACACTCACACGCTAGGTAGCCCTGGGGAAATCTCTTAACTTTTTGGAGTCTCAGATGCTTTATGTAAGAAATGAGGAGGTGGGACAAGATAGGCCAAAGATTCTCCATTCAGGGAAATTTCAAAGTAACAGGATAACTTACTGAAGTGTAACTCACACCATGTTATTTTACCCTTCAGTTTTAGAAAATTGGCAGTTTAATATAATGAAGGGAGCATATAACTCACAGGTCGCTAATGTATAATTATGCCTAATCTTTTTACATTTCTTCCCTTTTGGAAAAGGGTGGGCGTGGTGGGAAAGTTACTTTTATTTTTTTCCCCCTTCTGATCATATATACACTATAAGATAAACGTGGGTCTGACGTTTTAAAGAGATAATTCAATGTTCTATTCACATATCTCTCAACAGTAAAATCAGCATAACTATGTCAGTGATTTATATGATTTCCCCTGTCAACAGCATATTTTAGGCCCATTTATAATTCTTCTTTCATGCTCACACAAATTAGCTTGGCCATATTACGGGCTGCTAGTCTTTGAATGTTTCGATCCCAGCAACATTTTCCGTTTTCTCTCTCAAGCATCATCCTTGAGCTAGTTTCTGGCTTTTCATTGCTTCCATGTCACTCATGTTAAACCTCTATCGAAACTAGATGCAATGCAAAATTCACTGAGTCTTTCTTTTAGCCAGCATGATTCTTCTTCTAAAAATATAAAAGCTGGAAAGGACTTTGATAATAAAATAACAAATAACAACAATGATGATAATGATAATAATACATTTACTACTCCAGCCAGCATGATTCTTCCAAAAATACAAAAGCTGGAAATGACTTTGATAATAAGTAACAAATAACAGCAACAATGATAATGATAATAATAAATTTACTACTCTAGCCAGCATGATTCTTCTTCTAAAAATACAAAAACTGGAAAGGACTTTGATAATAAGTAACAAATAACAATAATGATAATTATAATTATAAATTTACTACTCCAAGAGGAATCTAATTGGTACCTTTATATTGAACAATAATAATGATAACATTTATATAATACTTTAAGGTTTGGAAAGTGCTTTACAAATGTTATCGCATTTGATCATCACAATAATTGTAGGAGGTAGATGCTACTATCATCCCCATTTTACAATTGAAGAAACTGAGGCAGACAGTGACTAAGAGACTTTTCCAGAGTCATCCAGCTAGTAAGTGACTGAGGCAGAACTTAAACCTGGGTCCTCTTAACTCCAAGTCCAGTGCTCTGTCTACCAAGCCATCTAGTCACCTCCTTTGAGGTCTTCCGGTTCAATGCCTTCATTTTGCAGATGAGGAAATCAAGATCCAGAGAAGTTACATGATTTGTCTTGTCCCAGATCACTGAGCCAGTTAAAAGTCTGATTTGGATTTTTAAACTGGAGCACTTTGGATTTTAATCACACTTGTTCTTCCACCTCATACCTTTCCTTAATCTCAGAACCAGATCCAGCAGCTCTTCTCCCAACTTGAATCCCAAGGACTCTTACAACAGAGCACACACACAGCCAAGTAGGGGAGTCCACACACTCCATGAACTTCCCCCATGATTCTGCATTTCTATATGACAATGAATTTTCATTTTTCACTGAATTCAATTTTATACCATCGTGTCTATAATCTTTCCTTCAAAGGACTCTCTAATCAATTTTTGTTTTATCAAGGCTTAGGATATGGAATCTTGTCAACATTTACATTTTTCTCTAACATCTGCCTTTAATTGCTAACATTCATACATTGTTTTCATTTTCTTTAGTCTGTTTCAGGGGGCATATGTCGCTTCAATCAGCACTTATCAGTAAAGTCAATACATGCTATGCCTAGAAGTCTGATGAGAACCATCACTAGTATTTTCCAGCCCAATTTTCTCACTGGAAAATACATTAGCTTTGGGTTCTAACCAAAATCAGTAAGATCACTCATAATCTAGAGAGTTAAGCTTTTCTGCACGTCCATTTTTTCCCATTCAGAAGGTCAGCTATAAACCTTCAACAAAGCATTCTTTCTTTTCCTAATTTCATCAAATACATTAGAGAAATCTGTGCTTGTCTGTTTTATAACATATACTTCACTACTACAAAAAGTCCTACTTCTACCCTTGTCCTTTAGTTTCAGGATTATAGTTAGTACTGTACTGGGGTGCTTTGTCTATGAATAGAATAATAGGGAAGCTAGATGTAGAAAGAACTCCAGAGATTATCTTCTTTTTGCAAGAAAAGGAACAAATGGGGGGGGAGGGAGGGAGAGAATTTGAGACTCAAAATTCTTTTTTAAAATGTTGGAAACTTTTTACATGTAATTGGGGGGAAAATTAAATTAAAAAAGAAAAAATGAGGTCCTTATGGTTCACCTTAACAGCTAATTTTTTATATTATGACATTTACCTTATTTGATTAAAGCGAATGACCCTGTATTCTTAAAGAGTGTGCCTATGAAATGAAAATTCTAGATGGCCCTACCAAGATGAAAAGGCTTTGAGTATGCTGTAATAATAGACTGACTGGGAAGCTAGGTGCTATGATGGACAGAATGCCAGAACTGGAATCAGGAAGACTCATCTTCCTAAGTTCAAACCTGAACTCAGACATTTGCTGATTATATGACCCTGGGTAAATCACTTAACCCTGTTTGCCTTAGTTTCCTCATCTGTAAATTGAACTGGAGAAGGAAACGACAAACTTCTGCCAAGAAAACCCCAAATGGGGTCATGAAGAGTTGGACATGAGTGAGACAAATGAACTGAGTAGTTCTATTGTCTGGGGATGTACCATGTTGGGAAATTCAAAGAGGACAAATTAGACAGGGAGTGATGAATTTTTCAGGCATAGTTATTCCCAAAGGCCATTTATAAGTTATACAATGGAGGGGCTGCAAACAATATCGGTAGATAACCATACAGTGAAGTTGCAAATTACAGCTCCTTTGAGCCAATGAAGTTTGACATGAAAAGATCTTTACTTTTACTGCAGTATTTTTAGTCACTAGAGTCATAACAAAGAACAAAAGAGCTGCTATTAAAAATAGTTCCTTTTTTCCCCACACTTGATAATAGCAATCTTTTAGATATTGGTGAAATTTTAAACATTAATAATGGATGAAGAACAATGATCAACAAAATAATACATTATGTCTGTGTTCACACTTCAGGCCTTGATCTTATAGTTTATCCATTTAACTGATGGCTTCTGTCTGGATCAGGAGTTTCTAGTGAACTAAGAGGCAGTAGAACCTGGAAAAGGGACCAACTTTGTTCTAATGGGTTTTTAAAATATATTCTCTATTGTATGATTAAAATTCTTTGGAGGCTGTATATCAATTTAGAGTTTTTTACTAGTAAAAGTTAGAGAGAGAAAAAGAAAAGCATATGGTCACCTGGCCTCACCTAAATAATCTGAGTTTGCCATGTTGTCTGTTTGCCAGCCAAAAGCATCCCTGCCAGAAAGAATCTCCCCAAGCACTAAGAGCCCAAGGCCCCCAAAGACAGAGAGCCTCCCTTCCCAGTCCCCTTTCTTATAAAACCATCACTTCTAGTTGGACAGACTTAACCTCAGGCTGGGTTAGAGCTCCGTTTTCGAGATGTTAGGAGTCATTTGGGACTAAAGCCAGTCTCTTCTGAGAGGCCAGGGAGCCCCAAGGCACCTAGGCAAAGGCTTGATACTGACCAAAATGGGTTTTCAAACAGAATAAGGGGCACAATTTATATTAAATTCATACAATCAAATATCTGTTTATTAACCGTCATCATTGATATGGTCTCAGCAAAGAAACATACGTGGCATCAACATTGATAATATATGAAGAAGAAAGGGAAAAATAATAAATTAATTACTCTTAACACTTCATAGAAGCAAGTTCATTGGGTTAGAAAAGGTCATAATTTGTAATAGGCAGTTTTATGAGTTTTAGTCAAAGAACATCACTTGAGGAAACTCCCTTTAATAATGCAGATTGGCACCTTCTCTGAAACACAGAATTATTGATTTGAAGCTGGAAGGCATCTGGGAGGCTTACTTCAAGTCCCAGCTAAAATTCGACCTTCTTTCCCAACTCCTCTTAAATCTAGTTCTTACCCTCTGTTCATTATTTTCTATTTTATCCTGGACAGAGCTTGTTTGTACATAATTGTTTACATGTTCTTTTCTCTAGTAGTTATATCATGAGAGCTTTGCAGACAGAGACTATCTTTTACTTTTCCTTAATTTTCCCGAGCGCTTAGCATAATGCCTGGTACACAATAGCTGTTTAATAAATTCTTATTGATTTACTGACCATGAAATCCAATCACCTTATTTTATAGATGAGGAAACTGAGATTGAGAGAAATTAAATTGTTTTCTTAGAGTCTCAAAGCTAATAGGTGTCAAAGGCAGGATTTGAACTCACTCATTCACTCACCCACTGGGCCATGTAGCTGCCTCTTATGGTGTTAGTTACTGGAGACCACGAGAGATTAAGGCAGCATAGGTATATGAAGAGACTTGGCTTTGGAATTAGGAAGTCCTCAGTTCAAATCCATCCTCTGCCATATCTAGGCTGTGTGACTATAGACAAGTCTCCTAGCATCCCATTATTCTAAACACCTTTCTAAGATAATAATTTGCATGGAAGGTGCTGATTCAAATGGATGAAACAAGTTTTCTCAACCAGCAATTTCCTGTGTCAGTGATGTCATAGATTTAATCCAGCCTCAGGAAAAAAAAAACAAAACCTTCTGACCACATCTCAAAAACAGAAAATACAAATAGATATATTTTGGGGGGGATTTTGTTTGTACACACCAAAGAGACAGGCCCAAGCAACACTTTCATTGCATGTTATCATGTTAATTTTACGAATGGAAATGTATAAATATACTCATTCTTTTTTCCCAGTTGAGAATGTGTGCCAACATTTATTCATACTGTATTAAGCCATACATATAGTCATTTTGCAGTTGTTAGGAGAAAAGAGAAGCTATTATGCCAAAGTTACAAATCTTTCCTCTCTCATGCTAGTTATTCAGATCCTGACTTTATCCTGCCTTCTCTCTGAGATAAGATTATGAATTCCTTGAGGGCAGGGACTTACATTTGGCCTCTTTTTGTATCTCTAGAGCTTAGTATATTCCCTGGTAGTAGTAGGTACTTAATGAATGCTAAATGATTTGTTGATTGAGATTATTTCCCATTAACACTATATGTTTTGCACTTCTACTCTTTGATTGTTTTCCCCATTAAAATGTGAGTTCCTTGAGAGCACTGTTCTTGCCTTTCTTTAAAACCTCCTAATTTTGCACACCTGTCATCTATTAAGGGCTTAATAAGTATTTGTTAATTGATCATTCATGAATTTTTAAAAATAAGACCACCAGATATATCTACCTGAAAAGTGAAGAGCAGTCTTCCATCTGTTTCTCCCATTGCTAATTAATCTATTCTATCTAGCATAATCTTGTGTGACAGAGAATAATCAGGTGGATTCTACTTCAATTCATAGGAATGAAGAAGCAAGAGAAAATGCAGCCATCATGCCTATCTTTCCCTCTTTCTTGAGAATGCCAAGAATTTTTGCCTTGTTTATGGAAATTCTAGGCATTTTTGGAGTAATGTAGTCAATGCCTATGCAAGGCACTAGTGATAAAAGAAGCTATATACCCTGTTGTACTGGAAGGAATGATTTTTTTTTTCTCCTTGAAAGGAACCATGTAAATGTTTAGGGAGTGTTTGTTCACTCATGAAGCCAGGGAAGCAGTGGGTCAAGTTTATGCTCCAGAATTTTGTCCCTTCCCCCAGTATTCCCTCTCCGATTCCATGAAAGATAATTATCTCAGAAATGTGTTTGTGTTTCAGCTAGATAGTAGATCTTGCAATCACAGAAAGATTGTTTGAAATTTCTCTTTTCTAAATTTATATAATTTTTCTCAATGTCAACATTAAAAAGAAATTGAATGATTATATTTACATTATGGGTCTATTTGTCATGCCTCACTTTCCTCTGTGTGTTTCCATCATAAACAGAGATCATGAGAAGAAGAAAAATCCAAGATTTCTACTCAAAGAGGATAAAAAAATTTTTCCTATTTCCAAAAATGAAATGCAGGATCACAGATGTAAGCATGGAAGTTATCTAGAGGTTATCTCATTTTTCCAGGAAAGAAACTGAGACTTAGAGAGGCTATTATTTGCCTACAGTCACATAAACTTTTAAGTTTGAAACCAGTTATTCCTGGTTCCAAGCTTAGCACTTTATTTATTATTTCATTATTGGAGATTCACTAGCTGTGAAGTTCTCTGTTGGGGAATTCATGCACAGCACTAAGATATAAGCCAAGCCTTTATAAATCACCTACTGTATGCAAGGCACTGTGCTAGGCACTGAGGATACACATACAAAAGTGAGTCAGCTCATGCCATGAAGGAACTGATATCCACGGATGCCCTTGTCATACAATTACCACAGAAGATAATGTCTGTCAGGTTCATGTCTGTAATTCCAAAGGTATTAAAGCGAATGAGACAACCCTTAGATAATTTGAGCCTTATAATATTCCTAAGAGGCAATGAGGAGAGAAGAGGCAATTCTATAAGACAACATAATAGGGAAGAAAGAAGAAAGCTGTGATTTCATATCCAGCTTCCACCACTTACTGTCTCCATGATTTAACCTTTCTGATAATCACTAGTTCATCTGCAAAATGGGTTTAATATTGCTTGCTCCTTGAATGTTTTGATCAATACCCGGGACAAAGCCTCTTGTAACCTTTTGTTGTTGGTCAGTCCTTCTCAGGCAGGATCCCATTTAGGGTTTTCTTGGCAAAGACATTGGGAGTGCTTTGCCATTTCCTTCTCCTTCATTTTACAAATGAAGAAACTGAGGCAAACAGTTAAAGTGATCCACTCCAGCATCTCTACTAAGAAAACCCCCAAAGGGAATCATAGGGTGTCAAATACTACTGAAAAACAACAACAGTATTGTAGTCTTGCTGATTAGGTTTTTAGTTAATCTGAAGGATCCAGAAGATGAGCTTGTCCTCTTTTCCCTCCCCCAAAACTGTCATTCAGTACACAAATCAATCATTTTCTCTGTCAGTACAGCAGTTCACTGAACACTATCCATCAAAGAACAATAGCGGAATCAAGATTTGTCCGAGGAACATTTTCATCTGATTTCCATTAAATAAAAAGAGAGGAAGGATGAAACAAGATGATGGTGGTGGCAGTGGTGGTGGTGATGATGATAGTGATGACAACTGACACAAAGGAAATGTTTAGAATTCTAAAATGCTTTATGTACATTTATATACCTTTGTTCTCTCTTTATTTCAATTTTTAGATTCTGTGCAATATGCTAGTTTCTCCTGATTTGGATTTTTAAAAACTGTCCATGGGTAAATCCTTGGAAAATGATTTCATGCAGTTAGGAGGGATTCATGATGAAAAATGCTATCTACCACCAGAAAAAGGACTGGAGGAGTCTGAATGCAAATTGGGGCAATCCACTTTTCACTTTATTTTCTTCTTAAATTTTTTTAGTGATATTTGTCTTCTTCCACAACATGATAAATATGGAAATATGTATTGCATGACAGCACATGTATAATCTATATAAAATTGATTACCATCTCAGGAAGTAGGGGAGAGAGGGAAAGAATTTAGAGCTCAAAATATGAGAAAATGCATGTTTAAAATTTTCTACATGTAATTGGAAGAAATATTCCTAAGAAAAAAAAGAAAATGTTTTCATAGATTAAATTTTAAAAAGACTTTCTAGTAAAAGATAGCAAAAAGGTAACTCTTTAATTCTTTTCTTTTAAACCTTTACCTTCCATCTTAGAATCAATACTGTGTATTGGATCTAAGGCAGAAGAGTGGTAAGGACTAGGCAATGGAGGTCAAGTGACTTTCTCAGGGTTATACATCTGGGAAGTGTCTGAGGTCAAATTTGAAACCAGGACCTCCCATTTCTGGACCTGGCTACTAACTCTTTACTTCTTGAATGTTCCTGATAGTTCAGGAAGAATGAAAGTTACCTCTCTCTAGTCTTTTGAAAATGCATTTTAATTACTTAAAAAAAAGAAAACAAGGTCAAATTTTAGTTAAAATTTAAAACAGCTTAAGGATCCTTCTTTTTAAATTTCTATTTTTGACTTGATGGAAATACAAGAGAATGAGGGAAACTAGTAGCCCCAAATCGTAAATATTTTTAAATTAAGCCAATTGCATACCCTATGAAATGAACTCACCAATTCATTAGGCTGCTAGGTGACACAGTGGATAGAGAGTGGGTCTAAAATTGGGAAGATCTGAGTTCATATCTACTTACTTGGAAACTAGCTAAGGAAACTAACTAAGCTAAGAAACCTGGGCAAGTCACTTAACCAGTTTGGCTCTGTTTCCTAAAAACTGTAAGATGGACATAATAGATTCCAGGGTTGTGAGGATCAGATATGATAATATTTGTAGTCACAAATTTCATGATCAAGAAACAAGAAGTATGATGATTTCAGGAACTGAGACCTTTATTTTTAAGCTTCCAACTATAAATAAAGCTTGAATTATGGTTGTTTTTTTTTTTTAACTATAACTAATGAGAGCTTTAGTTTACTCACTCAGGCTAAGCGAGGTCAGCTTAGATGACTGTAGTTTCCCTAAAAATAAAAATCACATAGTTCTTGGTATACAGTAATTACTCAATAAACATGTGTTCCTTCATTATTTTAATTTTTTTTAAAAATTTCTGTGCAATGAACTAGTTTCACATTATTTGAAATCACATATTATACTTTAAAATTGTCCATTTTAAAAAATTTCTTTTCTAAAATGAACTTAATCATCAATGAGCAAACATTTCAATATGAAAGGAAAAGAGTGGATTGTATATGAAAATGACATTCTGATAGTCTACGGTATTGATTATTCTAATGTATGTTGAAGAATATATTAAATTTTATAAGGTAGTCACAAAATTGCTCAGTTTGTGTTTGCCTTTGAACTTCTTTTTGTTTTCTTTGGTGTATTTCTAAGTGTTTAAGTCTTTGTCTATTCCTAGGAGTGTGAAATTTGAGGCTTTAATCTTGGTGTTTGTAGAATGTTTTCATTTCCTTACAGGATGCCATCAAGGCAATGTTTAGAGTTTTCAAAAGAATCTTGAACTCCTTGAATGAAGCAATAACTTGAAAGAAATGTGCATTTGATTGTAAACACATATCTATCTAATCTAGAAGGGTACCCTTCTCCCCAAAGTACAAAATATTTTATTCACAAACATCCTAGCAATCTTCACTTCCCTTTTTAATTTTCTGTCAGAAGTCTCATTCCCTCATTCTAGGTGGAGATATGAAACATATAAATATATGTTACTCACACTCAGTCACATATCACATACAACAAAATAGAATTGTAAATATTATTTTATATTCAATAGTTGTCTTTTTTATTTATTTTTTTTAAACCCTTAACTTCTGTGTATTGGCTCCTAGGTAGAAGAGTGGTAAGGGTGGGCAATAGGGGTCAAGTGACTTGCCCAGGGTCACACAGCTGAGAAGTGTCTGAGGCCAGATTTGAACCTAGGACCTCCTGTCTCTAGGCCTGACTCTCAATCCACTGAACTACCCAGCTGCCCCAATAGTTGTCGTTTTTAAAGAAAATAATTGTAAGGCAAATTGGTTTTGAATGTTGGTTTTAAATTTTTTCATCTTAATTTCTGAAACTTCTCTTGATTCTTTACAATGACAACTCAAGGTTTTCCCTTTTTTTTTTTTCAAATTTTAGTTACACATGGAACATTCCAGTTAGATGGGCTGAAGGGAATGAGATGAATATTACATTCTACAATATGACGGAGAAGGAAGGTAAATGTTATCTAATGATCTGATTGTATGAAAGTGGGAGGAGAATGGATAAGAGAATCAAATCTTTCTGGTGCTTTAAGCAAATATCTGTAAGGACCAGAAGCGACTTGGGGATTATCTTAAATATTTGCGTGAATAAAAGCAACCGTTTCATCTTTGGATACTCTACTCTGTTGCAATAATAAACACTGTTGGTCAAATGTGTGGTCCACAAACAGTAGAACACTGAATCCAAATGCATTTTTCTGGGGGGCAGCTGGGTAGCTCAGTGGAGTGAGAGTCAGGCCTAGAGACAGGAGGTCCTGGGTTCAAAGCTGGCCTCAGCCACTTCCCAGCTGTGTGACCCTGGGCAAGTCACTTGACCCCCATTGCCCACCCTTACCACTCTTCCACCTATGAGACAATATACCGAAGTACAAGGGTTTAAAACAAAAAACAAAAAACAAAAAAAAAAACCCAAATGCATTTTTCTGCATAAACTTCCTTTAGCTGTCATAACTGATAAACAACTGAGATAATTTCACATCATTTGGCACAGAGTTGTTATGGGTGAATTTTTTTCATCAAAGTAGAGAGATGACAATTGCATTTTGTCATGTCATCTAGTTCAAGTTTCATAATCTCCATAGCAGGAAGAAATGAGTTCTAATGCCTTTATCTATCTATCTATCTATCTATCTATCTATCTATCTATCTATCTATCTATCTAGATATTTATTTGTTTGTTTGTTTTACATTTTTAAACTCTTAACTTCTGTGTATTGACTTATAGGTGGAAGAGTGGTAAGGGTGGGCAATGGGGGTCAAGTGACTTGCCCAGGGTCACACAGCTGGGAAGTGGCTGAGGCC
>NC_058135.1:60302308-60311838 GCF_016433145.1 Gracilinanus agilis
CAGGGAGTTAAGGAAAAACAGGAAGCTGGAACAGAAGCCAGGAGTTTCAAGCCAATGAGTTCTGCAGGGAAATCAGAAGGCATGCTACCAAGGGCGTTGGCAAGATTATTGTCTGACACAATCAGCCTCCCTGAGGCCTCTCCTGTTTAAGGCAGTGCCATGAATTCTTTGCCCCCACCTTGCTTTGACAAGTTATGGCAGTCATGGACCAGCAGATGTCGATGTGTCCCCTCCTGACTCCCAAGCATGGGACTGCCAACTTTGGCCACAGTGGTACCAAGAGTTCCTTCCTAATTTAATAGCATGGGAATGCAATGCATTTCATTCACATGCTTTTTTGTGCCCAAGTAGTGTATGAATCTCCCAATTTCTTTCATTCAATGGATTGGAAGAACTACATTCTTGATGGGGCAATTAAACCAGATTGAACTACCCTAGGGGTTAACTGGGCATTTCCCTCAGCATCTATGTTGTAGCCTTCATCCCTTTTCATAGTTAGAAGGGAATGTGAGTAGCAATTTTGCCTAGGGACATAACATCATGATAATATAACCTACCTTGTTTCGTAGAAATCTGAGCACGATCCTGGGAAAAATACTAGTCTCTAAGAAATTAGGGCATTACTGAGCACCGGTTTGCTCAAGAAATGCTTCCGAAATAACATTTCTTTATGGGAACTTCCTGTTTAGTCCAAGTCTTTTCCAAAAATTCCTGGCTTATAGTCAAGCTATCAATCAATCAATGCTGGGCTTAGAGTCAGGAAGACTCATTTTCCCAAGTTCAAATCTCATACATTTACTATCTGTGTGATTCTGGTCAAGTCACTTAACCCTGTTTGCCTCAGTTTTCTTCATCTATCACATGAGTTGGAATAGGAAATAGCAAACCACTCCAGTATCTTTCCCAAGAAAACCTTGAATGTGGTCATGAAGAGTTTGGACACAACTTAAAAGACTCACCAATAAGAACAATCAATCAATCCACAAGTACTTATTAAGCATATAATAAATACTTAGCTCTTTGCTAGGAAATGGAGCTGATAAGACAAAAATGGAGGAGTTCCTGTCCTTGCCAAACATTCTATTGGACTGGGGGAGGCGGCATGGCCAGATATAAGTATTTAAATTTTTAAAAATATTTTATGTAATATATTGTATAATAAATATAATAAAATACAGTTTACAAAACATAAATATTTTATATAAAATTAAAATTGAGTTTAAAGATTATATGTAATTATAATTTAAAATATACATATAAAATATAATATACATATACTATATCATATAACATCTTATATTTATTATGTAATATAGAATAATATATTGCTATTTTATAAAATAAAGACAAGATACTTAGGAGAGGAGGCAGTAGTTGGTGGGGAGAATGGATCAGAAAGGTAGCAGGTAGAGGTAGAGCTTGAACTCTAGGAAATCAAGGACTGTAAGAGGTGGAACTGAAGAGGAAGTTCATTCTAGACATAGCAGACAGTCTGGGTGTGAATGAATAGAGATGGGACATGGAGGGTTATGTGTGAAGAACAATAAGGAATGAGGGAAACAGACATGGAAGAGCCTGAATTATAATGATAGACTTGGGAAATAATTATCCAGTCTCGGTTCTGGGATGGAGTCCTATTTAGAGAAGTTCTTCTGACTCTCTTATGTAGATCCACTAGATAGGTAATAGGAAAACTCTTCTGTAGCTTTCATCCTCCGACACACATTTTAAGCATGCAGTAAAACCCCTTCAGAACTTTCTTTGGAAAGCATCCCCTGGGTATCCATGATAACCTTTTTGAAAGTTTATTATCTTGGCTGTTTGAAATAACAGGGTACTATAATAACCTCAGCACTTTAATTCCCATTTATAACACATTTCAGACAATGCTTTTTGCTTCAGGATGAAACAGAAGAGCCCTTGTGAATCTCAGTGAGTAACTATGTATAAAGAAGATGACTCAGGCAACTGGAAAGACTTCTCTTCCATTTACACAGTTTTTTGGCAATAGCCCCATAAATGTTGAAGGGTTGAGGAGGGAAAGGAGGGAAAGGGAGTTCAAGAAAATGAATAAAACATAGAATCACTGAATTGTGGAGCTTATAGAAATCTTAGGAGTCATATAGTCTTAACTTTTCATTTGCTGATGAGGGAACAGATTTATAGAGGTTCAAGGTTACCCAGTAAGTAAAAATAAGAAATAGAACTAGCATCCCAAATTCTCCTGATTGTAGACTTAGTCCCATTTCTCCTCTACTATTCTAAATTCAGAGGTTAAAGATGGGCTGGTGATGCTGGATTAGAAATGTGTCCATAGGATACAATAGAGGGGGCAGCTAGGCGGCTCAGTGGATTGAAAGCCAATCCTAGAGACAAGAGTCTTGAGTTCAAATGTGACCTCAGATACTTCCTAGCTGTGTGACTCTGGCAAGCCATTAATCCCCTATTACCGAGTCCTTACCACTCTTCTGCCTTGGAACCAATACATACTATTGATTCTTTGAGAGAAGATAAGTTTAAAAAAATGACAGAGTGGAAATCTAGTACCTGTTTCATAAAGCTAATAATGCAGCAAAGCAGACTTTGAAGTTCTACGTAAATGCCATCATTATTTAATTTTTAATTTTTTTCTTTTTTAACACTTGCATTCTGTCTTAGATTAAATACTCTGGATTGTTTCTAAGGCAGTAAGGGACAGGCAATTGGGGTTAAATGATCTGCCCAGGGTTACCCAACTAGGAAGTTTCTGAAGTCAGATTTGAACCCAGGAACTCTTCATCTCTAATCCTTGCCCTCTGTCCACTGAACTACCTAGCAGTCCCAGTCATTATTTATTCATTCCTCCAAACTTGTTGCCCTGACATGTCTGATCTTCACTCTACCAGTCACTGTTCCCAGCTCATCAGAGACATAAATCCTATGAAATGAAATATTTCCTTTATATTATTGAAAAATGTAGCCTATACTTCATTATACTGAGCTACTGAGTAGGCAGGTACAGCTATTTAATGTCTACTTTATTTCATTGACCAGCAGATTTTTGAATGTAGTACTGAGGGTAGTATTTGGGAATTGGGGTGGGTGAGGTTGTTAAAAACTGTCAAATATAGTAGAGAGTGATTTCTGTCTGAGGGCTTATAGTCAAAGGAGAAAGTTATTGATTTATTTTATATTCCCAGAACAGAGATAATAAATTTACTGGGATTGTTTTAAGCTTCACAAAGACTCAGGAACACAACTTACTTGCTAGCACGGTCAGACATTTATTATTACCCATTCTAGTTCAAAAGAAAACAATTCCCTCAGAGAGGAAGGGGATGATGGAATGGCTAGAGAGAGAAAGTCAAGCTTGAAGGGAACAATAACTTTAACCCTGCAAAGGTGGGAAGTATTTATTCTCTACCCACCCTATTGTATTTTGTTTATTTATGTTTTATTCCCATCCCTCTTTTCTTCTAAACACTAAAATAATAGAAGTATAAATAAATATGAAACAATAAAAAAACTAAAAATAAGTACTTTTTTAACATATCATTTGATCTTTACAACAAGGTATGTGCTATTATTTTACTTAGTTTTAGGAAAATGAGGCAGACAGAGGTTAAGTGACTTGACCAGGGTTACTCACTTAATGTGTCTAAGGCCAGATATGAACTTGGGTCTTCTTGACTTCAGGTCCACACTCCATCATTGTGCCTGGCTGCCTTTGAGAGAAAAGAAGAACCAACAGGTTACCTCCTTATCTATGAAAATAGCCTTGTCCTTGAGAAAAGTGAGACTTTTATTCACTACTACAAAATGCTTCTTAGAATTTCCTGCAGCTTACATAGGTACAACTTAAGTAGGGTACAAATGTGCCAAACTAGCCTTGGAAACCTGGAGGTAGAATGAAAGCAAGTTCTGAAAGACATAGTAAATATTAAGGTCATTTTAGGTCTGTACCAACTCTGGGGTTGTAGACTGAGTTAAGAGACAAAGAACATGCCCCAGTTTCTCATTGCTACTATTGTTGTCATCACTATTTTCCTAAAATACCTAGATAGATCTGTGATCCAATCAAGGTGCATATCCTTCCCTCTTCTGAAGCTTACATCCTTTCTATGCCCTCTCATTCTTTACAGTTCTTGAGTATGTCCTTCCATAAATCCATCAGTCAATTAGGTAGTCAATGAATAAACATTTTTAAGCTCCTACTGTTTGCCAAACACTGTACTAAAGTGCTGAGACAAATAGAAAAAAAGGAAATTGTCTTTTAAAAAAAACCCAAATGAAACAGATTAACCATTAGCTAACTTTATTAAAAAGAAAACCAAGTTACCAGGGTCAAATTTTTTTGAAATCTTGATTATTATTTTTTAAATTTAGAATATTTTTCCCATGGTTACATGATTCTTCTCCCCTCCCAAAGCTGACAAACAATTATATCATTGTTCAAAACTTATTTCCATGTTATTCATATTTGCAGTAGAGTGATCTTTTAACATCATAACCCTAATTAAAACCCCCATTGAACCTTGTGATCCATCATATATTTTTCTAATGCATTTCTGCTCTCACAATTCTTTCTCTGAACGCGGATAGTGTTCTTTGTCCTGAGTTCCTCTGGATTGTCCTGGGTTATTGAATTGCTGCTAGTAGAGAAGTCTGTTACATTTGATTGTGCCACAATGCATCAGTCTCTGTGTACAATGTTCTCCTGGTTCTGCTCCTTTCGCTCTGCATCAATTCCTGGAGGTTGTTCCAGTTCACATGGAATTCCTTCATTTTTTTATTCGTTTCAGCACAATAGTATTCCATCACCATCAGATACAATTTGTTCAGCCATTCCCCAGTCAACGGATATCCCCTCATTTTCCAGTTTTTTGCCACCACAAAGAGTGCAGCTATAAATATTTTTGTACAAATCTTTTTCCTTATTATCTTTTTGGGGTACAACCCCAGCAGTGGTATGGCTAGATCAAAGGGGAGGCAGTTATTTAAAGCCCTTTGTGCATAGTTCCAAATTGCCCTCCAGAATGGTTGGATCAATTCACAACTCCACTAGCAGTGTATTAGTGTCCCAATTTTGCCACATCCCCTCCAACAGTTATCACTTTCCTTTGCTGTCATACTGGCCGATCTGCTAGGTATAAAGTGGCACCTCAGAGTTGTTTTAATTTGCATTCCTCTAGACAGGAGGGATTTAGAATACTTTTTCATGTGCTTATTGATAGTTTTGATTTCTTCCTGTGAAAACTGCCTATTCATGTCCCTCAGTGTCAAAAATCTTAAAGCAAAATTCACAATAAATAAAGAAGAAATAAAGGTAGTGTTGAAATTTATTTAGCTGAACCATATACTAGTAAAAAACCCCAACCTTTTAAAAATGAGTGTTTACAAAATATAAAATACCCAAATTAACAGAAGAAGAAATAGCTTAACCTAGTTTGAGAGAAAGAAATCAAACCAGCCATAAATGATCTTCCAAAGGGAAAAAACTCTGAGACTAGATGGATATATAAGTGAATTTTATCAAGCATTCAAAGAAAATTAATTCCATTCCTATACAAATTTCAAAAATAGCCAAATAAGAGATCCTATCATAATGGGTAGCTTTTACCATTTTTCTTTCTCTCTGACCAGAGGATGAGTCATTTTTTAAATTTCAATGGAATCATATTCAGTGATAATCAAGAAGTTCGAACCAATCCATCAATAAGCATGTATTAAGTCCCTAATATGGGCCAAAGATTATGCTAAATGCTGAAGACACTAAGAAAGGTAAAAGACAGTCCCTATTCTGAAGGAGCTCACAGTCCAATGGAGGAGTAAATACAGACAAACAATCTATATACAAGATAAATTAGAAATAATCAATTGAAGGAAAATACTAAGATTAAGGAGTATCCAGAAAGACTTCCTGTAGATGGAGAGATTCTAGAATATTTGATTTATTTTACTGAGCAGTATTTAGCATAAGCTACAGGATAGCATCCTTTGAATAGTGACCTATACTTCTGACCACACCTCTTCTGCATTTTTTAATGGGTTGGTTCTATTTTAAAATGAGGTCCAGGAACTATTCTTTGCAGAGTGTAATGATTCAATAAACATCAACTGATATATCTTCAAGTTCAAACATTTTATATTTATGCTAATACTTAAAATTCTTGAAAGTATGTCTTAGAGAAGATCAGATTTTCATTTAAGTTTCTATCTGAAAACTTGCCTAAAATCTGAGTTGTACCTAGTTGGAGGTGGGGGAAGGGAAATAATGTCCACCTATTTGTACAATCGTTGTTTTCCATGGTTCCATTTTCTAAAAGTCTCTACAAAATAGCCAGATTTAAAAAAAAACCCCACCATGTGTCTTTCAGCCAAGAAGCCCATTAGGAAATGTACAAGCAAGGCAAATTTCCATAGGAGAAAATTTAAGAAAGATATAGGTTGACTGAATAGTGTAAGTGGCTTTCTATTCAATATTTATTGAATACCTACAGAACAATGGACTAGGATCCACTAATGTGTCTCCTTTAAAAAATACCAATGAAAGCCATTTCAGTGAGCTCTTCTTATGGTAGAATCATTGCCACTATAATAGCAGTATCGTGCCTACCTCTTAACGTATTTTAATTTTTATGTTCTTTGGTGCTAAACATCCAAAATGGTGGTTTCTGTTTATTTGTCTTTGAATTTAGATCTGGTGTCTTTTTAAATGCATATACTGCTGTTACTAACTTGTTCCTCATTACTGACTGCTTGATGAAGCTAATAAATCATTGCTAACATAAAAGCCCTTGACAGGTTCCCAGCCTGCTGGGCAGGAGGCTTCAAACTGCTTTCAATAAGTACATTTTTCTAAACAACTTCATGGAAGAATAATTGATGAAAAAGAAACCTAATTGGTATCGAAGGGTAGGTTTCTCTCCATTAGTGCTTTCAGCCAAGCAAGAACAGAAATGTGAATTAATTGTATTGCATTTCCTTCCTTAGGGCCAATCTTCTGAATTACCGCTTTCCTCTGAACCTGACCTTGTATCTGAAAAATGAAAACGATTACTTAGCATGGCAGAGAGTCATATCAGCATTATCCTATATGACCAGCATGCTTGAGGATGATAGAGAATTGTACCCTATGCTTAAGGTAATGCTGATCATGTCATTGGGAAATTAATCTAATCATTAGTAGAGTGAGCTCTGTGTGATCCCATCTCCATTGCCACTATGAAGTGGAGATAAAGGTACAGGAACATCCCTTTTAAACAAACCATTTCTCTCTTATCGATAGTCCACAGAAAAGACTTCTGTATTAGGAGTTACGTTGTTAGAAGGAGGTTTCATTAAGGACAAGAAAAAGCAACAATTAGATGGTCTGCTAAGGGAAATGATAGGAAAATGAAGTCTCATCATAAGGGTCATATATTTGCTTAGGAGAATTGTGACATTTGGAGTCTCCGTTTTCTCCTTTTAAATATGGGGATAATAATTACACCTATCTTGTGGTAGCTGTGAGGAGCAGATAAGATTCCAAAAGTAAGGCAGTTTGTAAACCTTAAAATATGTACCTAGAAATAAATAAAGAAAATAGAACAGAAATAAGAGAGAGCTAGACAGACAGACAGACAGGAAAAGAAAGAAAGAAAAAAAGAAAGGCAGAAAGTTCTCTGATGTTTGCAGATTGTTTATGAAATGAGTGAGAATTGACCAAAGGATGAAGGACACTCATTTTTAATGGTTCTTTTATTTTAGGAATATCTTCAAGGTCGGGTGAAGCCTGTGGCAGATGCTCTGGGGTGGAAAGATGAAGGAGAACATCTCGAAAAGTTATTCCTTATCTATCTTTTGGTGTCATGAACATTTGATGATTTAATTTTTTAAAATATAATTACAACATTTAAACAATGACATTTGTTTTTTCCCTCCTTTTCAAAGATTACTTCGAGCCTCAGTCCTAGGGCTGGCATGCAAGATGGGAGATCCAGAAGCACTGAACAATGCTTCAGACTTATTTAACAAGTGGCAAAATGGAGAAAGGTGACTATTTATAATGTTTAATTTGCTTTATCTGTTGCTTCGTTTTACATGTATAAGTCATCTACTGCATTCAGTGGGTGTACCATGCATTGGAGGAGATAAAAAGGCATGGTCACTGCCTGTTAGAAGTAGTTGGTATATTGGCACAGTGGTTGAGGTGCTGAGCCTGAATTCAGGAAGACCCATGTTCAAATCTGACCCAAGATACTTACTAACATCGTCACCCTGGAAAGTCATGTAACCTCAGTTTCCCCAATTTTAAAATGGGGATAATAATAGCACTTACCAGGATTGGGTTTTTTTAAACCTTTACCTTCTATCTTAGAATTGATACTAAGTATTGATTTTTAAGGTAGAAGAGTAGTAAGGACTAGGCAATGGGGGTTAAATGACTTTGCCCTAGGATCATATCCCTACTAGGTGTCTGAATCCAGATTTGAACTCAGGTCTTTCTGGTTCCTGTCCCAGCTTTCTATCTAGTGTGACACCTAGTTGCCTCTAGAAAGATAATAAAGGAGAGAAAGAAAATTTCAAAAAGCCCTGCTCATGGAATGAAATGAATTCACTCGTTTTTCAGATGTTGAATTTGAGGTATTAATGGGCCATCCAAGTAGAAATTTCCTGTATATCACTGGAAATGCTAGCATGGCATTCAAGAAAGAGGTCAAAGCTAATGAAATAGATTGGGGAGTCATCTTCACTGAGATAATAGTCATGAAACTGAATGAAATAATCAAAGGAAAAGGGAGACAGACACACACACACACACACACACACACAGAGAGAGAGAGAGAGAGAGAGAGAGAGAGAGAGAGAACCAGAGACAGAAGGACAAGGACAGAGAGTCAAGAACTAAAACTTTGGAAACAACTTTGATTAGAAAATGAAAGAAGCCAGAGAAGAAGAAGTGAGCAAGAACAGTTTGAGAGGTAGAAGGAGAACCAAGAAAATGTGGTAAAGTCTTATAATGCAAAATAAATGTATAGAAACTGTACAAATGAAATATTGTTTCTCTTCTAGACAACCTGTGAATCTCCGACTTCTGGTGTACCGATATGGAATGCAGTTCTCGGGTAATGAAACTTCATGGAACTACACACTCCAGAAGTACCAGGATACTACTCTAGCTCAAGAAAAAGAAAAATTACTTTATGGATTAGCATCTGTGAACAACATTACTCTTTTATCAAGGTTTTTA
The DNA here is from genome assembly GCF_016433145.1 of Gracilinanus agilis. Classification (NCBI taxonomy): domain Eukaryota; kingdom Metazoa; phylum Chordata; class Mammalia; order Didelphimorphia; family Didelphidae; genus Gracilinanus; species Gracilinanus agilis. The sequence continues at coordinate 60,311,520 of NC_058135.1, forward strand.
TGGCTTTTTATTAATTCTCCAAAAGGAATGTTTCTTTCTTAATTGAGATGTATATCATCTTTATTTTTCCCTACCTGAAGCATATAATAAATAATACAATGTAGCCATTATCAACAGGACATACATTATTTATTGGCTTTTGGGGGGGGGGGGAAGAGGGAGCAGAAATGTTGTGTTCCATACACATTCTCTTGTCAGCAGTTCCCCCCACCCACCCTACCTTGTGACCAAAATGTATTCCTGAGATGATTGACTAGAATCATTGGGGTTATAGTCTATGTCCAGGGAAGACATATATATATATATATATATATATATA